>NW_022302087.1:2342585-2398747 GCF_002776525.5 Piliocolobus tephrosceles | reverse complement strand
TTTTTTTTTTTTTTTTTTGAGATGGAGTCTCGCTCAGTTGCCCAGGCCTGGAGTGCAGTGGCCGGATCTCAGCTCACTGCAAGCTCCGCCTCCCGGGTTTATGCCATTCTCCTGCCACAGCCTCCCGAGTAGCTGGGACTACAGGCACCCGCCACCTCGCCCGGCTAGCTTTTTGTATTTTTTAGTAGAGACGGGGTTTCACCATATTAGCCAGGATGGTCTTGATCTCCTGACCTCGTGATCCGCCTGTCTTGGCCTCCCAAAGTGCTGGGATTACAGGCTTGAGCTACCGCACCCAGCCACCTCAAAATATTAAGAGCCATCTGTGACAAACCCACAGCCAGCATCACACTGAATGGGCAAAAACTAGAAGCATAAACACAGGACATCTTTTATGTATTTGTGTCTTCTTCAATTTATTTCATTTACTGTTTTCATTTTCAAGTTTTTAGTGTAAAGACCTTTTACCTCATTTAAATGTATTTCTAAATATTTTATGTTTTTCTGATGCTATTATAAATGGGATTTTTCCTTGATTTCCTTTTCAGCTATGTTAGTGTAAGAAATGGAGCTAATTTTTGTATGTTGACTTTGTATTCTGCAACTTTACTGAATTTGCTAATTAGTTATAATAGTTGTTTTGTGTGTGGAGTCTTTAGAGCCTTCTATATATAAGATCATGTCATCTGCCAACAGAGATAATTTTACTTTTTAGTTTTTCCTACTTTACTTTTTCCAAATTTTACTTTTTCCTGATTTGCATGCCTTGTGTTTCTTTTTCTTGTTTGATTGCTTTTGCTAGTACTTTCAGAACTATGTAGAATAAAAGTAATGATAGCAGGAATCCTTGCCTCATACTCAGCAAGAATCCCTGCCTTCTACCTGGTCTTAAAGGAAAAGCTTTCAGTTTTTTCCTCACTGACTATAATGTTAGCTGTGGGCTTTTCATAAACGGCCTTTCTTGTGTTGACAAAATTTCTTTCTGTACCTATTCAGTTGAGAGATTTTTTTAAAATTATTATTATAAATACATGCTGAACTTTTTCAAGTGACTTTTCTGCATCTATTGCGATGATCATGTGGTTTTTATTTTTCATTCTTAACCTAATTTTACACCTCAAGGAATTAGAAAAACAAGAGCAAACTAAACCGAAAGTTTGTAGAAGGAAAAAATACATATTACGATAGAAATAAATGAAATAGAGAAGAAAAAACTATTTAAAAAATCAACAAAACGCCAGGCATGGTGGCTCAAGCCTGTAATCCCAGCACTTTGGGAGGCCGAGATGGGCAGATTACGAGGTCAGGAGATCGAGACCATCCTGGCTAACATGGTGAAACCCCTTCTCTACTAAAAAAAAAAAAAATACAAAAAACTAGCGGGGCGAGGTGGCGGGCGCCTGTAGTCCCAGCTACTCGGGAGGCTGAAGCAGGAGAATGGCATGAACCCGGGAGGCGGAGCTTGCAGTGAGCTGAGATCTGGCCACTGTACTCCAGCCTGGGCGATAGAGCGAGACTCTGCCTCAAAAAAAAAAAAAAAAAAAAAAATCAACAAAACTACTAATCCTTCTTTTTTTGGAAAAAATACACAAAATCAACAAACTCTTAGCTAGATGAAGAAAAAATTATGGATGAATCAAATAAATAAAATGATAAATAAAAAGGGAGTATCACAATTGATACATCAGAAATTAAAAAAGATCATAAGGGACTACTATAAAAAATTAAATGCAAACACATTAGATAACCTAGAAGAAATGGATACATTCCTAGGACCATATAACCTATCAAGACAGAATCAAGAAGAAATGAAAAGCCTGAAGAGAACAAGAATAAATAGAAAGTTGAAGTAGTAATAAAAAAAACTTCCAACAAAGGAAAGCTCAGGGCCAGGTAGATTCATGGCTGAATTCTATCAAATATTCAAATAATAATTGCTGATAGTTATTTTTTAAATTCTTTCAGAAAAATAGAAGTAGAGGTAATACTTTCAAACTGTTTTATGAGACTGCTTCACCCTCATACAAAAGCCAAATGAGGACACAAGAAGTAAAAGAAAACTACAGACTAATATCCCTAATGAAGATAGATGTAAAAATCCCTAACAAAATACTAGCAAACCGAATCCAACAGCATATCAACAACATGCAGATTGGGAAAAACATTTGCAAACAAGGCATCCAACAGAGGACTAACTCCAGAATTCACAAGGATCTCAAACAACTGAAATATATATATAATATAGAGAGAGAGAGAAAGAGAGAGAGATACCCCCATTAAAAGTGTGCAAAGCACATGAACAGATATTTTGCAAAAGACGACATACAAATGACCAATGAGTATATGAAAAAATGCTCAATACCACTAATCATTAGAGAAATGGAAATTAAAACTGCAAGGAGATACCATCTTACAGTAGCCAGAACGGCCATTATTAAAAAGTCAAGAAACAACTGATATTGGAGAGAATGTAGAGAAAAGGGAATATTTATACACTGCCGGTGGGAATGCAAATTAGTAAAACCTCTATGGAAAACAGGATGAAGATTTCTCAGAAGATTAAAAACAGATCTACCATTCAATCCAGCAATTCCTCTTCTTGGTATATATCAAAATGAAAAGAAATTATTACATAAAAATGATAACTGCACCTATATATTTATCTCAGCACTATTCATAATAGCAAAGATACAGAATCAATCTATGTGTCCAGCAATGAATGATGGGATAAATAATACGTGATATATATGTGTGTGTGCGTATATATGTGTGTGTGCATATATGTATATCACATGAAATACCACACAACCATAACAAAGAATGAAATAATGTGTTTTGCTGCAATATAGATAGAACTAGAGGCCACTGTCTTAAGTGAAATAACTCAGAAAGTCAAATACCACATGCTCCTACTTATAAGTGGGAGGTAAATTATGTGCACACATTGACATAGAGAGTAGAATAATAGATTTTGGCGACTCAGAAGGGTGGGAGGGAGAGGGATGAGAAATTACTTAATGGGTACAATGTACACGATTCAGGTGATGTCTACACTAAAAGCCCAAACTTCACCATTATGCAATATATCCATGTGACAAAACAACATTCATACCCTCAGATTCATTTTTAAAATAAAAGAAATGATGTGGGGGATTTACCACCAAAACAGAGTAAATTTTAAAAAGTAAAAAATACTGCTTTGCAGAATTCTACATAAATACATTTGAAAACGTACATATGAGGGATACACTCCTAGGATAATACAATTCTCCAGAATTGCTTCTTCTAAAAGGAGAAAGCTTGAACAAAACAACTTTCTCAGACAAAATACTAGAGAAATTAAAAAAAAAAAAAACCCTACAAATATGCATCAGGACCAGGTAGTTTCACAGAGGAAAGCGTGCCAACTTTTCAAAGACCAGATAATCTCAGTCCTGGTGAAATTCTTGCTAGGCATAGAATAAAGGTGAAAAACTTCCCCACTTCTTTTATAAAGTAAGTGTAATTTTGATATCTATATTTTATACTTTATAAAGAATAGTAGGCTGAGTGCAATGGCTCATGTCTATAATCCTAGCATTTTGGGAGGTCAAGGTAGGAGGATCACTTGAGCCCAGGAGTTTAAGACCAGCCTGGACAACATAGTGAGACCCCGTCTCTACCCTGGGCATGATGGTGTGTGACTGTAGGCCCAGCTACTCAGGAAGCTAAGAGGGAGGATCGCTTGAGCCGGGTAATCGACACTGCAGTGAGTTATGATCACACGTCTGCACTCGAGCCTAGGCAACAGGGTGAGACCCTGTCTCAAAAAAAAAAAAAAAAAAAAAAGAAGTTAACATACAAAAATGAAAGCTATATGCCAATACTGTTCAAATGTTGATGCAAAACTAGAAAAAGATGAGCAAGCTGAATTTATCAGCACGTTAATAAGTGGCATATCATGACTAAGAGGAATTTATTTCCAGAATACAAGGGTCATTCAATATAAAGGAATTTATTAATTTAATTAACCATATTAATAGTCTAATGGAAAAATTATTTTAGTATCTCCAAACATGCAGAGAGATCTTTGAGAAAAACCTAACATCCATTTCTGATGAAAACACTCAATAAAGTAGGAATTGGGATGACTTCCTTAACATGATAAAAAGCATGTCCTTTGGTACTTAAAATAGCCACTTTAATAGGTAAACTTTCTCAATAAAGCAAGAATAACAACTATTCCCATTACTTTTTAGCAGTGTATTGGAGGCCTCTAACTGGCAATATTGTATTTCTTAATGTGAGTGGTTACATGAATCATGATTTTATAATTATATCCTAAATTGTACATGTATGTTTTGTATATTTTTTGAATATGTATTTCAGAATAACATGGTTAAAATATGCTACATATGGAAACCATAGATACATATACTTAAAAGAACTATTTGTTGTAATTTATGTTTATTTGTACATTCAAGATTTGTGGCTGGCTGATGGATATAAAACCAGTCATTTTCAGCAAAATAAAGAAAGCAGCATAGATTCAAAACATGCATCGTGATATATAAAATGGTTTTGTGGCCTTTTTATTGCTAGTGATAAAAATTTAAATCAGTGGTAGTTGATGTATTATTGTCAAGAAGAAAAGCACACATATTTTTGAGATTTAAGTATAACACTCATCTGCAAAAGACAACCAACGAAAGTTAAATGCGGGTTTCAGCTCTGACATTTAAAGAGCTAGAAGTTATCACTTCCATCCTTACAACAAAAAGTTGGACAAAATGAAAATGAACACCTTTTCTTGGACCCATCAGAAAACTGATTTGGGGGATAAAATACCACCCTGAAACCTAGAGAGGCAGGCAACGCTAAGGAGCACAGCAAAATTTACTTTCCTGGAACAGAAGCCACTGAAGCCTTAAACAAAAATACTTAAAGGACAATTTTGATGGATTTCTGAAGGCTGCCCGTGGACTTGTGCGAGAATACTTGCTGGGAGTCTTAGTTTTAGGGAGCACTCCACAAACACTTTTATGACTTTTCCCTCCAGGAAACCCAGCAAGGTCTGGTGAAGTTCTGAGAAAGATTCCCCTTATGGCTCTGGCAGAGGGAAGGGAAGAGTAAGTATTGTGAAAAGTGCCTGCCTGGAGCCTTCCCTGTAACAAAGGTCTACTTCTCATGGGGAAAGACTTTTTCAGAGACTTGTTCCAGAGCTGTGGCAGAAATGCATTTCTCCCACTCTGGCCCCTTCTAGTTTTCTTGCCTCATCTAAAAGGCAAGAAAATTATACAACAAGAATCATTTGTGGAAGTCACAGGTGAGACACGGGCCCACTGAAAAGCTGAGATTTAATTGGAAGATAGAGTATTCTCACTCCCCACAACAATACACCTTACCTCCAACCCAACAGGGTTTCAGTAAAATAGCAGTAAATTATAGCTGAAAGACCCATGAGACACAGATTTTTTTCTAAGGAGGATTACCTAGGGAAGCCCAAAGTAAGATGGGAGACAAAAAATGAGGACATTAGAGATTCTTGAAGTTATTTTACCTACAGCTACAAGGTGGATTAAAAATACCCAATTATGTGTTGTTTACAAGAAAATGTTTTAAATAAAAAGACACTGATAGGTTAAAAGGAAAGGGATAAAAAGATACAGCATGTTAATGCCAACCAAAAGAAAGCTGGAGTAACTACACTCATTTTAGACAAAGCATTGCAGTGAGCTGAGATCGCGCCACTGCACCCCAGCCTGGGCAACACAGCGAGACTCCATCTCAGAAAAACAAAACAAAACAAAAATTCATGGATAACATGGGCATCATATAATAATAAAACAGTCATTCTTCTAAGAAAATAAAAAAAAAAATCCTAAGCATGTGTGCATCTAACAATAGGGCATTCAAATATGTAAGGCAAGAACTGATGGAACTGAAAGGATAATTAGACAAATCTACTATTATAGTTGGAGTCTTCAACATCCTAATGTCAGTAATTGATAAATCAAGTGGGCAGAAAATCAGTAAGAATTTAGTAGAAATGGAGAGCACTATGGGTAAATTTGCTCTAACTAACATTCATAGCATTCTTCATTTAACATCAGCAGAATATACATTCTTCTCAAGTTCACATAAAATATCCTCCAGAAATCCACCAAAAGGAATTTGTATTGACAAAAATAAAACATGTTTTTACATATTTTGAGTGACAAAATATAGCATAGCAAATTTCAATCATGGAAAGTATTAATATGTTCTCAGTCAATAAAGGAGTTAAACTAAAAATCAATAACAAAAAGATAGCTATATCATCTCCCAAACACTTGTAAATGAAACTATACACTTCTAAATAATGTATGGGTAAAAGAAGTACAAAAAGAAATTAAAAACTATCTCGAACTAAATAAAAATGAAAACCCACCTTATCAACATATGTGGAATGCAGCAAAAGCAGTGCTTAGAGGGAAATGTACAGCATTAAACACTTATACAGATGGTTCCTGGCTTATGATGTTTTGACTTATAATTTTTTAAATTTATGATGGTGCAAAAGTGATATGCATTCAGTAGAAATTGTACTTTGAGTCCCCATACAACCATTCTGTTTTTCACTTTCAGTACAGTACTCAATAAATTACACAATATATTCAACACTATTATAAAATTAACTTTGTGTTAGATGATTTTGCCCAATTGTAGGTTAATGTAAGTATTCTGAGCATGTTTAAGGTCGACTAGGCTAAGCTATGCTAGGTTAGATATATTAAGTGGATATTCTACTTGTGATATTTTCAACTTATGATGGGTTTATCAGGATGTAATCTCATCACAAATTGAGGAGCATCTGTATTAGAAAAGAAGAAAGATCTAATATCAGTAAACAAAGTCAATTGCTTTTGTACATTACATACCTATATGCACCTATAAACATACAAAAGAGCAATAAAAATTGGAATGTGAAGTATAAAAAAGTAATAATATTATTATTATTAGAGATGGAGTTTTGCTCTTGTTACCCAGGCTGGAATGCAATGGCGAGATCCCTGGTCACTGCAACCTCCGCCTCCTGGGTTCAAGCGATTCTCCAGCCTCAGCCTCCTGAGTAACTGGGAATACAGGCGCTTGCCACCATGCCCAGCTAATTTTTGTATTTTTAGTAGAGACAGGGTTTCACCATGTTGGTCAGGCTGGTCTCGAACTCCTGACCCCAGATGATCCACCTGCCTTGGCCTCCCAAAGTGCTGGGATTACAGGCGTGAACCACCATGCCCGGCCTTGAAAAGTAATATTATTAAAAATGGCACCTGGCCTTGAAAAGTAATATTATGAAAAATGGCATCCTGGGAGCCATTTTGAATCAAATTTTGTGAAAAGTATAAGGTCGATGTCTAAGTTCAATTTTTCCTACAGTTGTTTAATTGTTCTAGCAGCATTCGCTAAAAATATTATCCTTTTTCCATTGAATTTCCTTTGTTCTTTTGTAAAAGATCAGCTGACCATATTTATATGACTCTATTTCTGGCCTCGGTATTCTGTTTCGTTGCTCTAAGTGTGTACCTTTTCATTAATACCACACTGTCTTGAAATTGGGTAATGTAAACAAACACTCTAACTTTCTTCTTCTTCGGTAGCATGTTGGATATTCCCAAGTCTTTTTTGCCTTTCCATATAAACTTTAGAATCACTTTGTCAACATCTACACAATGGCTTGCTGACATTTTTACTGGAATTGCATTGAACCTATAGATAAATTTGGAAAGAATTGGTATTTTAATATAATAATATTAACTCCTGCTATCTATGAACAAAGACTTGGCTCTACATTTATTCAGTTTTTTTATTTTTTCTGGCACTCTTGCAGTTTTTCTTATATAGATCCCATACATACTTGGTAGACTTACACTTATGTATTTAATTTTGGGGAATGCTACTTTTATTTTTTTGCCTTTTATTGAGTTATTTTTATTTTTTATTGATACATGATAGATGTACATATTTTCATGGTACCTGCAATAATTTGATACATTCATAACATCAAATCAGGATAACTGAGGTATCCATCGCCTTAAATATTTATCTTTTCTTTACACTAGGAATATCTGGATTATTCTCTTTTAGCTATTTTGAATTTTACAATTCATTAAAGTTAACTATAGTCACCCCACTGATCTATCGAACACCAGCTCAGGATGCCTTTTTTTTTTTCCTTTTTCTTTTTCTTTTTCTTTTTTTTTTTCTTGAGATAGAGTTTCTCTCTTGTTGCCCAGGCTGCAATGCAGTGGCACGATCTCAGCTCACTGCAACCTCCGCCTCCTGGGTTTAAACGATTCTCCTGTTAAGACACTGTTAGGAAAAGAAAGACTAGGAAAATACATTTGCAACACAAATATCTGATAAAGAAATTATATCCAAAATATTTTTAAAACTATTTAAACTCAACAACAAGGAGCCAAATATCCCAATTTTTTTTTTAAAAAGGGTAAAAGATCTGAACAGAATTCTCATCAAATAATATATTTGGAAAAAAATTAACATATGTAAAAGCATACGACATTGTCATTAGGGAATTGTGAATTAAAACAACAATTAGATACCACTACACGCTTATTAGACACACTTTTTAGAATAGCTAAAATCCAAAATATTGACGTTACCATTTGCTGTCAAGGGGGCAGAGCAGAAAGAACTCTCACTTACTATTAGCAGGGGTGTAAAATGGTACAGCTCCTTTGGAAGATGACTTGGCAGTTTCTTACAAAGCTAGTATTTCTTATCACACGATCTAACAATCATGTTCCTAGGTATTTACCTATTTGACTAGAAAATACTGTGCACAAAACTTGCACATGAGTGTTTATGGCAGCTTTATTCATAACTGGCAAAAACTGGAAGCAATCAAGATATCCTTCAATGGATAAATGACTAAACAAAATGTGGTGCATCCGTACAATAGGATATTCAGTAATGAAAACAAATGACCTATCAAGCCACAAAAGACATAAATAAGTCTTTTTTAAGTTTCTTCTCTTTTTGAGACGGAGTCTCGCTCTGTGGCCCAGACTGGACTGCAGTGGCGCGATCCTGGCTCACTGCAACCTCCGCCTCTCAGGTTCAAGCAATTCTCTGCCTCCACCTCCCGAGTAGCTGGGATTACAGGCAACTGCCACCATACCTGGTTAATTTTTTTTTAGTTTTTTTAGTAGAGACTGGGTTTCACCATCTTGGCCAGGCTGGTCTTGAACTCCTGACCTCGTGATCTGCCCACCTTGGCCTCTTAAAGTGCTGGGATTACAGGCATGAGCCACTGTGTCCAGTCAATAAGTCTTTTTTAAAAAATTATTTAGAGGTAGAGTCTCACTGTGTTGACCAGGCTGGAGCGCACTGGTGTGATCATAACTAACTGCAGCCTCGGACTCCTGGGCTTAAGCGATCTTCGCATCTCAGCCACCCAAGTAGCTGGGACGACACATGTACACTACTGTTCCTGGCTAGTTTTTATCTGTTTGTTTATTTTTTGTATAGACAGGAGTCTCGCTGTTGCTCAGGCTGGTTTCAAATTCCTGGCCTCAAGCAATCCTCCTACTTCGGCCTCCCAAAGTACTGAGATTACAGGCATGCACCACCATGCCTAGCAACACGGACATGTCTTAAATGCATATTGCTAAATGAAAGAAGCTGGTCTGGAAAAGTTTCATACTGTGTGATTTTAAGTATATGACCATCTAGAAAAGTAAGGCTATAGAGATGATAAACATATCAGTGGCTTTGGGGAGTTTGGAAGTGGAGGCTGGGGAGGAGTTGAAGCAGAAGATTTTTTTTTAGCACACTAAAACTCTTCTGTATGATACTTTATGGTGAATACAAGATATTAAATATATGTCAAAACCATTGGAATTTCACAGTACAAAGAATAAACCTTATGTATGCAAATTTTTAAAATTATTTATGAGATCTGAGTACCTCAATATAGAATACAGAATGTGACAAAAGAATTTAGATGCATTACAAATGTATGAAACAATTTTACTGAACAGGATGACAGAATAAGATGCTGACTGAAGTAACTTTGGAAAAAAGTGAAGTGTGAAAAAACACTACATAAGAACTATACTCTGGTTGATAATGTTGTTTCCCTCAAGGGTGTAGATTAACAATTCTGAAACTACTATACAAGCATGCTGGAATTCAAAATCAAGTAATGGACGGTAAAAGGTAGAAGGCAGGTTTCTCAGTGTGGGAGTGGGAGTTTGTAGATGAACAGAGGAGGAGGAAGATAGAACCACCCATACAGTAATACTGGAAGAGAGTTGGAGAAATGAGTATGAACTAATGTTTAGCTTACTATAGGACACAGATGGACATGTATAGAGATATTTACAGATGTGAGTATATACATGGATTAGTGTACACACATATTTCCTTGCTCTGTCAGTTGTCAGAGCCTAGAAGCAACAACAGTCCAGTGGCAATGGGCACACCCGGCACACAGATCTTGATTTCTAATACCATTGTCCAATAAAAGGAACCAGATTTACTAGAAAACACAACTAATTCTAGGACTGGAGCAGGAAATATACAAGATGAACTGGGAGCATCTTGTAGTAGCAGGAAATAAGAAAGTTCTCAAAGCAAACCAATAAACAAACACCATACATACAATGATGGTGGTGTGTCAAAAAGACACAAGAGCCAACTGAAAGAGCTTTAAATGGCCAAAGCTGAAACAATTTTAGCAACAAAATATGGTAGTATTCAATTAAAATCCAAAGTATAAAATAAATACTTATTAGTCCATACTGATAAAAAAAAGATTAAATAAATACATGGGAGAGAATAGAAAAATATCTCGTGAAGAATTTCAAATAATTTATGTAAATACTCCACCCTTAAGAATACAGATCATAACTCTCTGCTTCTAAAGGATGGACTGTGCATAAAAATATTCTTCCAAATAGTACAGTGTGGGAAAAGAGAAATAAAAAGAATAACTTTTTAGTGCAGAAAATTGACAAAACTTACCCCAAGGCAGGTGATCCAGAATAACATCCACACTGATAAGTTATATGGATGGTATGAGCCTTTGATACGATGTGATGAGAATGACTCTTGACCTCTGTGGTCTTCACCAAAACACACTACCCCAGTCTAGTCACGAGAAAAAGAAATCAAAAAAATTCTAATTAACGCACATTTTTCAAAATGTTGGACTAATGTTCTTCGGGATCTCCAAGGTTATCAAAAACAAAGAAAACCTGAGAAACTACCAAAACGAAGAGAAGTCCAAAGAGATATGATTACTAAATGCAATGTGATATTCTGGAGGTGAACATGGAATAGAAAAAGGCATCAGGGGAAACTGGTGGAAGTAAATTGAGAGAGAAAATTTTTAAAGTACATGACAAAATGAAGTCCTTAACAATATTTAATGGTAAAATGTGAATAAGTAATGGTGTAATTTAGGACTGTCTGGGTTGACCAATTTCACATAGCACTAACTCCATTCTGTTACTAAATAAACACTGAGCACCTCTGACAATCACGGAACTCTTTCTGACATTATGGAGAATCATAAAAATGCATAAGAAATCATCTGGGATCAGGCGTGATGGCTCACGCCTGTAATCTCAGCACTTTGGGAGGCCAAGGTGGGTGGGTAAACTGAAGTTAGGGGTTCGAGACCAGCCTGACCAACATGGTGAAACTGTGTCTTTAGCCAGCCATGGTGGCAGTCGCCTGTAATCCCAGTTACTCAGGAGGCAGAGTCAGGGGAATTGCTTGAACTGAGCCAAGATGGTGCCATTGCAATCCAGCCTGGGCAACAAGAGTGAAAACCCGTCTCAGAAAAAAAAAAAAAAAAAAGGGATAAAAAAGAAAAAGAAGAAAAGAAGTCATCTGCTGTAAGAAGCTTACATAATACAGTTTAAAGGCTTCTAAATACAATTTCTATGACACTTATACCTTCTTACAAATCCAGATATTTATGATCCTAACTGAGTCAGTAAATAAGTTGAATCTTTGCCTTGTGGGGTTTACTGTGAATCTGTGTATTTCACTTATAAGGGAGAAACTGTTGATTTCTCAAATACATGATAGCTCAGTGTCAACTGAGCTAATAGAACTATTTTGTGAAAATTTTTTTAAAAAATCTGCATTTTCTTACCTGGCTAAACTAGTTTCACATTTTTCTTTTGGACGCTAACTAATTCAATGTTCAAATACATGACAGTTCCTGAAAGAGCTGTGAAATTCCAATATTTATCCTTAGCCATATTTCTCAAAGTGATTTATTAGCCTTTTCTTTTGCCTGGAATGTATTCAATATCTTATCGTGATAGCTTTTGGCATCAAATGAGAACCTGGATTACTGGGCAAAATGATATCCCAATGCTGTGAAATCTTCCACCCAGTTTTGTTTTTATTAACAACAGACCAACACTGAGCTTTTTGTATAATCATTGATTGCTAACAATTTGTTTCAATGTTTCTAATACAGAGTCTTCACTGATAGAAGAGGGACAATGGCAAATAGGAGCAATATGTATAAATATTTATTAGGTTAATTTAGCAAGAAAGACACTGAAGTATGAAAATGAAAACAGGCAATAGGTCCTTTTAAAAAATTAATTCTCTCCATAGGGAAAACAGATTTAAATTGAAAGCATTGGAATTAATGTATGCAAAATACTTCAACAAGAACTACATAAATACCAACTGTATACATAACACTTATATGTTCCTTTTTCTCCTTTTCTTTCCTAGAAATATAAATGCTTAAAAATGTGCTAACTCTGCAGGGCTTCCTTGGAAATGATGCCAGTTAAGACACACTGGTAGAAGAAAAAAGGTTAGAACTAGAGTGGTGGTTCCCCCCAGGAAATCCATTTTTCAGCTTATAGTGTCACTTCAAGGGCAGGTTAATGAGATTGCAGCTTGCAGAATATCCAGAAACTTATGATTTGCCATTTCCAAATAAGAAGGCAATTATAAAGCAGCTTTATCTTGTAACACCAACAGCATTTAGGTCCATCTCTAAGCACTACCATTCTAAATTGATCTATATATATATACAGTGAATAAAAAGTTTCAGAAACTGATTCTATTAGCCTGCTGTGTGTTTAGCAGCATGGAACACCTGATTAGTAAAATCATACAAACACTTTCGTTGCATTCACTGTAGATAAAATCATCAGGAAAATACCTTCTCTCAGTTTGTACATGCTATTCAGTTCAACAAATATTTAAGACAAAACCATGTGAAATCATCTGAACTGGGCAGTTTGAGTGCTACAAAGAGAAATAGCTAAGACCCTGCAAGCTATGGCCCCAGATTTAAGAGAATTGATTAAATGGTTTTTAGTGAGAGAAAAATTGTCTTACATGCAAAATAAGAAAATTGATGCCAGACACGGTGGCTTGCACCTGTAATCCCAGCACTTTGGGAGGCTGAGGTGGATCACCTGAGGTCAGGAGTTCGAGACCAGCCTGGCCATCACAGTGAAACTCTGTCTCTACTAAAAATACAAAAATTAGCTGGTCATGGTGGCACACACCTGTAGTCCAGCTACTCCAGAGGCTGAGGCAGGAGAATCACTTGAATGTGAGAGGCAGAGATTGCAGTGAGCCGAGGGCGTGTACTTCAGCCTGGGCTACAGAGGGAGATTCCCCACCTCCCCGACCCAGAGAAAAGAAAATTGATATAATTTGAATGTTAGTCCCTCCAAATTTCATGTTGAAATCTAATCCCCGCTGTTGGAGGTGGGGTCTGGTGGGAGGTGTTTGGGTCAAAAAGGTAGATAACTTATGAATGGCTTGGCGCCCTCCCCATAGCAATGAGTTACTGTGAGAGCTGGTTGTTCAAAAAGAGACTGGCACCTCCTCCCCTCTCTCTTGCTCCCTTTCTTGCCATGAGATGCCTGCTCTCCCTTCACCTTTTGCCGTGATTGGAAGCTTCCTGGGGCCCTCATGCAGAGCAGATGCCAGTGCTATTCTTTCTTCCTGTACAGCCTGCAGAACCATGAGCCAAAATAAATCTATTTTCTTTATAAATTACCCAGCCTCAGGTATTCCTTTATAGCAACAGAAAACAACTAACACAAAATCATGTCTTTGCTATGGCTTCACTATTTTATGAAACCCTCCCCTTTAATCTCAGATGACATGTTGCCTAACTCCACAAAATACCCATGATTGTATTGTCTAAAGCCTTCCACTGCAGAGCTATATCCAAGGCCAACATCACCAAGCTCCAAAACATCTTCTGTCCCACACTGCTCCTCCTTGCATAGCTGACCAGAGTCACAATCACTAGAAAAAGCACCAGCTACTTTATCCCTCCTTGTAGAATACTTCAGTCAAATCTATCTAAACATGCTTAGCTGTTATACAGGGCAGTTTCCACTGGGCCTTGTAAGACCAGTGTTGACTGTTTTAGTCCAGGGATTAATAACAAGATTCTTGCTTAGTCCTTGAGGTAGTGGTTTTGGATAAGCAGGTAGTAAGCTGAGGAAAATCTCAGAATGAAGTCCCGTTACCTTTTGAAATCTCTTAGTCAGAATGATGTCAGCAAGATGGCAGAATAAAAGATCCCCTGGCATCACTCTCCCCATAAAAATTTACCTAGAAACTTCAAAGACAACAATATTACCCTGAGTACACCAGAACTCAGGAGAGAAGTGGAAGAACCCCTCAGGCCCACAGAATCGAAAGACATTGTGACTGGTAAGAGAAACGGTCATTTCAGACTATCACTCTCTTCCCCAGCCAACATAACACTATTCACAGAGAATTTCCCTAGGCCCACAAGTGCTGAGGTGAACGGACATAACCAAGATGCTGTATGGTGCTAAGTCATTCATGAGAAACCGCCTCCATGATCTAATCACCTCCCACCAGGTCCTACCTCCAATATTAGAGATTACAATTCAACATGAATTTTGGGAGGGGACACAGATTCAAAACATATCAGACCAATAACAAGTAACATGATTGAAACAGCACTGAAAAGTCTTCCATCAAAGAAAAGCCCAGACATTGACAGCTTCAGTGTTAAATTCTACCAAACACTTAAAAATAAGTAATACCAATTCCACTCAAAATATTCCAAAAACTGAAGAGAGGGATTACTTCCAAATTTATTCTATGAGGCAAGCATTATCCTGATACCAAGACCAGACAAAGACACACAAAAAGGGAAAACTACAAGCCAATATCCCTGACAAACATAGATGCAAGAATTCTCAACCAAATACTGGCAAACTGAATTCAACAACATATTAAAAAGATCTTCACCATGATCAAATGGGATTCATGCCAGGGATGCAAGGATGGTTCAACATACAAATATGATACATCACATTAACAGAAGCAAGAACAAAAAACATATGATCATTTCAATAGATGCTGAAAAAGCATTTAATACAATTTAACATCCCTTTATGATAAAAACCCTTAACCAACTGGTAGAGAAGGAACAGAGCTCAAAATATAAAGGCCAGATATGTCGAACACACAGCTAATATTGTGCTGAATGAGAAAAAATTGAAAGGCTTTCCTCTAAGATCTGGAACAAGACAAGGATGCCCACTTTTACCACTTTGATTCAACCTAATATTAAAAGTCCTAGTCAGAGCAATCACATAAGAGAAAGAAAGGGCACCCATATTGGAAAGGAAGAAACACTATTTTTATTTACAGATGCCATGATCTTATATTTAGAAAATGCTAAAGACTCTTAAAGAGTTAGAATTGATCAATTCAGTAAAGTTTCAGGATACAAAATCAATATATAAAAATGAGTAGCATTTCTATACACCAACAGTGAACAGTCTGAAAAAAAATCAATAAAGCAATTCCATTTACAATAGCTACAAAAATATAGAACATTTAGGAGTAATTTTAACTAAAGGAGTGAAGGCTCTCTACAATAAAAACGATAAAACTCCAAAGAAATTGAAGAGGACACAAAAAATGGAAAATATTCCGTGCTCATGGATTAGAAGACTTACCATTGTTAAAACGTCCATACTACCAAAGCAATCTATGGATTGATACAATCCTTATCAAAATACCAATAACATTCTTCACAGAAATAGAAAAAAACAATTCTAAAATTTATATGAAACCATAAAAGATCCAGAATACCCAAGGCAATTCTGAGCAAAAAGAACAAAGCTGGAGGAATCACACTACCCAACTTTGAAATGTACTACAAAGCTATAGTATATTAGCATGGTACTGGCATAAAAACAGACAGACTAATGGGACAGAATATAGAAACTTGAAATAAATCCACACATTTATAGCCATATCATTTTTGACAAAGGCACCAAGAACATACATTGGGGAAAGGACAGTTCCGTCAATAATTGCGCTGGCAAACTGGATATTCATATGCAGAGGAATGAAACTAAACTGCTGTCTCTCACCACACACAAAAATCAACTCAAAGTGAATTAAAGACTTAAATGTAAGATCTGAATCCATAATATTTCTAAAATAAAACATTGGGGAAATTCTTCAGGACATTGATTTGGGCAAAGATTTTTTGGCTAAGACCTCAAAAGCACAGACAACCAAAGCAAAAATAGACAAATGGGATAACATCAAGCTAAAAAGCTTCTGTATAACAACGAAAATCAACAGAGTAAACAGAAATGAGAGAAATATTTGTAAACTATCCATTTGACAAGGGATTAATAACAGAGTATATAAGGAACTCAAACATAAATAGCAAAACCATTCGATTAAAAATGGGCAAAGATCTGAATAGACATTTCTCAAAAGAAGACATACAAATAGCCAATAGGTATATTAAAAAATGAACAACATCACTAATCATAAGGGAAATGCAAATCAAAATCACGATGAAATATCATCTCATTCCATTTAGAATGGCTATTCTCAAAAAGACAAAAATAGAACAGATTCTGGTGAGAATGTGGAGAAAGTGGAATGCTAGTATACTGTTGGGAATATAAGTTAGTATAGCCACTATAGAAAACAGTATGGAAGATTCTCAAAACACTAAAAATGGAACTGCCGTATGATCCATCAATCTCACTACTGGGTATATATGCAAAAGAAAGGAAATTAGTATACTGAAGAGATATCTGCACTTGTATGTTTATTGCAGCACTATTCACAGTAGCCAAGATATGAAATCAACCTAAGTGTCTATCAGCAGATGAATGGATACAGAAAATGTGATATATGTACACAATGGAATATTACTCAGCCATAAAAAAGAATGAAGTCCTGTCACTTATAGCAACATGGATGGAACTGGAAGTCATTATGTTAAGTGAAATATGCCAGGCACAGTAAGATATACATTACATGTTCTAACTCATATGTAGGAGCTAAAAAAGTTGATTTTATAGAGGTGGAGAGTAGAACGGCATTACCGGAGATGGGGACAGGTAGGGAAAAGTGGGAGATGAAGAGAGGTTGGTTAATAGGTACAGAAATACAGTCAGAAGGAATAAATTTTAGTGTTCAATAGCACAGTAGGATGACTATAACAATAATGTATATTCCAAAATAACTAGAAGATTTGGCACATTCACAACACAAAGAAATAATAAATATTTGAGGTGATGGATATCCTTATTACTCTGATTCAATCATTACACATTGTATGCCTGTATCAAAATACTACATGTACTCCATAAATACATACAATTATTATGCATTAATTAAAAATTGGAAAAAAGAAATCTTAGTCATATTAAGATGCTAGTCACACTTCTGACAAAGGGATAGTTCTTGTAAATCATGTCTTGCTCCATACTCTCCAGAGTTGGCAGTCAAAAAATATTTGTTGAATGAATAAATGCATGCATGAATGAATACAACTAGCAACTTGACTACCTCTAGGAGCTGCAATAATAGAGTATTGTTATCCTCTCATGCATTCTAGGTTATTTTGAAGAAAGAGTATTATATTTCCTATGGAAGTTTATGCTGGAGATGAAGCTAAATGATTGAATGCCATTCAGGAAAGTGGGTTACAATTGTTACTACATTAAATCAACAAATATTTGATAAGTACTTACTATGTACAGCCACTTTCCAAGTACTGGGGAAGGAGTGCTGAAGAAGATAGACAGGGGCCTGGCTTCCTGGAGCTTACATAGAGTCTTATGCAGGCAAGGTAGACAACAAACAACAACTTAAGCAAGATATTCCTATTTTAATGTGTGCTATACAGGAAAAAGTGGGATATAATGGAGTGGTGTGTACCTGGGGAAAAAAATGCTCTACTTTATTTGAGTTCTAAAGGGAAATCTTTCTGTATACTTGAGCTGAATTTGAGCTGAGTCACTGAGGAAAAGATGGAAGAAGATTTATAAAGAACAGAACCCTCCCCAAGCAGAGGCTGGGGCAAGTGCAAAGACCATAGGTAATAAAGAGTTTATCTTGATTAAGGAGAGAAAAGGAGGCCAGTGAGGCTCTAAAGGAGGGGCTGGCAAACTTTTTCTAAAGGGCTTGATGGTAATATTTTAAGCTTTGCAGACAATATGTTCTCTGTTGCAACTATTCAACTCTGTTATTGTACCATAAAAACAGGCATAGATGATACATAAAGGAAGGCATGTGGGTATGTTCCAATAAAATTTCATGTACAAAACAGATGATAGGGTGGATTTGGCCCACGGGCTGTATGTAGTTTCCTAACCTTTGCTCTAGAGTAAAGAGCCGAAGAGAAAGTGTTAAATATCGAAATTGGAAAACAGGGCAAGGTCCAGACTCTGCAGGGTCTTAGGGGATGGGAAGGAGTTGAAATTTTAATCTCAGTGCAATGTAAAGCCATTGAAAATGACCATTAATTAAGGGAGTGACTTGATCTAAAATAGTTTTTAAAATATTATTCTGGAGGCTATGTGGGGAAGGGGTCATAAAACTCATAAGTGTCGAAAGAGGTAGGGAGGCTAGAGATGATAATGCTTGGCCTGGAGAAGAAAGTAGAGGAATGGTGTGAATGAATTACCAGGTCTTGTGGCCAGCCACGTTGGCTCACACCTGTAATCCTAGCACTTTGGGAGGCCAAGGCAGGAAGAGCACTTGAGGTCAGGTGTTCAAGACCAGCCTGGACAACAGGGTGAAACCTCATCTCTACTAATACAAAAATTAACTGGACTTGGTGATGGGCACCTGTAATTCCAGCTACCAGGGAGGCTGAGGCACGAGAATCATTTGAACCCGGGAGGCAGAGGTTGCAGTGAGCCAAGATTATACCACTGCATTCCAGCCTGGGCAACAGAGGGAGTATACCAAGGTAGCAAGAATGAGTTCCAGATTTCTAGCTGGAACTAGATTTTTGGGTTATGATAGTGCTATTATCAAGATGTGGAAGATGGAGGAATAAAAAAATTTAGGTTTCAGCGAGTTTTAATTTCTTAATTAAATTAAGATCTATAAGACATTCTGTATCACTCTTCAGAATGCCTGAATGAATCACTACAAATAAAAATAAAGCACTTTTAAAGAAGCAGGTGAAAGAACACAGCAAGCCTCGTATCCAGTCATTCACACAAGAATGGCTGGGAGGGAGGGTACCTAAGCCCCTCGCAGCAGATCATGATATAATATATACAGATACCAGGCCGTGAAGCTACATAATCAAATGCAACTCAGGATTTTTTTTAAGGTGGCCACAACTATCACTTCGTTTGTCAAAATAGAAGACCTCCTTCCGCATAGGAAGCTGCATACTTCCACCTTATATCTCTGTTTCTGCACTGTCAGTAAGCAAAATGGTAGAGCAGTGAAAGGGGACTGATTGCAGGCAGATAAAAATAACTGGTGTAGAAAGACACAGGATGTTAGTTGTGACCAGCAAATGATGCTGCAAATGTGCTGCTACGCATATTTCTCTGTCGGGCTTTGACCACATCCTAAAACGCAGCTCAACATGTCAATATATCAGAGCTAGTTTGCTTGGTGGAGTAATCTAATCATAGGCATAAGAAAAAAATGTAACTATATTTTACTGTTTTGACTTAATTCAACTTAAACCGGATGCTCCTAGCAACACTACCGCAGAAAGCAATCACAGAAATAGGGAATGAGTTAGTGGACTGTGAGTTAGGACACAAGCGAAATAATGTGTCCCAATCTATTCTGTATTAGTAGGTAGTTTTAATAGGTGATTTTTGGTCAAATATATTTAAAAAGCACATTTTTCTAAAGCATAAACTTGAAATAGGCATGTTTACGACAGAACATCTAAATGCTAATCTTTAACACCATGAAGGCTAATGTGCAATACGAAACCCCAGAAGGAGGGTATAGTATTTGGTGTTTTCAAATTTATTAAAAATACACCACAATTTGGTAAACACAAGCACACATCACACATATCAACTATATATTTTAACAAAATCCTCAATAATCAACCCATTTTATAACTCTAGGATCTCTTTGGATTATGCTTTGCTGCAAGTAACAGGATAATCCATTTTAGCTACTTAAACAATTATAGATTATTTTTCTTTAAAAAGCAAGAAACCCAGAGATAGATTTATGGCTTTTCAGCAGCTCAGCAACTTCAGAACTCACTGGGAAGTTTTCCTGACCTCCTCCTCTTGGTTACAAGATGGCTGCTGCAGCTACAAGCATTGTAGCTGTGTTCAAGAAAGAGGAAGGTGTATTACGAGAGGTCAGGGGATGTCAGCTTTATGGGTACCTGTACCTTTTAACAATAAAACAAGGCTGGGCGCGGTGGCTCACTCCTGTAATCCCAGCACTTTGGGAGGCTGAGGCGGGCGGATCACAAGGTCAGGAGATCAAGACCATTCTGGCTAACACGGTGAAACCCCGACTCTACTAAAAAAACACAAAAAAACTAGCCGGGCGTCGTGGCGGTCACTTGTAGTCCCAGCTACTCGGGAGGCTGAGGCAGGAGAATTGCTTTAACCCGGGAGGCGGAGGTTGCAGTGAGCTGAAATCGCACCACTGCACTCCAGCCTGGGCGACAGAGAGAGTCCGTCTCAAAAAAATAAATAAATAAATTTTAAACAATAAATAAAATATTTTTCATAATCCCTATAGCAAACACTTCCTTGGGTCTTATTATCTAGAATCAGGCTACATGGTCTACTACATCTAACTACTGCGAAGGATGGGAGAGCAGCGGGAGGCTCTAGAAAAATCAATGAATAGGCGGGGCGCAGTGGCTCATGCCTGCAATCCCAGCACTTTGGGAAGCCAAGGTGGGCAGATCATGAGGTCAGGAGATCGAGACCATCCTGGCCAACATGGTGAAACCCCCCCCCCATCCCTACTAAAAATACAAAAATTAGCTGGGCGTGGTGGCACACGCCTGTAATCCCAGCTACTTGGGAGGCTGAGGCAGGAAAATAGCTTGAATCAGGGAGTCAGAGGTTGCAGTGAGCCCACATGCCACTGCACTTCAGCCTGGCAACAGAGTAAGACTCCATCTCAAAAAAAAAAAAAAAGAAGAAGAAGAAGAAAAAAAAGAAAATCAGTGAATAGGCTTCTCATAATTGGTTTAGGTGCTCATGTTCCCCCATGTGGGCTGGGCACATTCATTGTTTCAAACAAATGAGACCACAGGGAGAAGTTGAATTTTAATTAGGCAACTAATGGCATCTGCTATACAGGCTGTGTTGTAAGACAAATTTAGTGTACCTCCTTTGTTATTTTCAAATTGTAATGAACACTGTAATGTACCACCCAAATCCCCCTTCAGGAATAAAGGGCTGATTACCCAGTTACTGAGAGGGTTTCTTGAAGACTAGCCTCAAACTATCAGCTCCCTTCAGGTATTGCCTCAGCTGAAGAGAATCACCCTCTCCTCTTCCTCCTCACTGCTACTTGAAACGTAAGAACAGCTGTGATGGGTCATTCTGTCTTCAGAGCTAGGGGGTCTCCTGAAGCTTCTGCTGAGACTACATTGCAGCTTGACTTCTCCCTCTGCTCAGTCTGCTTTCTTCTCTTCCTTCTGCAAGCGTTAATCTCAACAGCACTCCTTACCAAACTGCTGCGTGCTACTGCCCATCTCAGAGTCTCCTTCCTGGACAACCCAACCAGCTACAAAACTAGAACAAGAGATTCAATGTCCTCAAAATATGCTTTTCTTTATTTTAGTTAAAGTGTATTTGCAATTTTAAAATAATGTTTTAAAAATTAGTTACTAAAGGTAAAATGTAATTTTTAAAGACTGTGACATGCCAATAAAATTCTTTATCATTTCAACATTGGCAAGTGTGATGCATGTTTGCCATCTGCATCAGTAGTTCATTTCTCCAATTGAGCAAACGTTTGATTTTGTTTATAATTTTTTTGAAAATAGCTTTATTTTTCTGAACACAAAATTAATTACTAATCATTGTGAAATTACAAAACAAGTAAAAGTTTAAATAAGAAAGAAAAAGGCCATCAATAATCTTGACATATATCTATTATTAACCTTTGAGCAATGCCTGTTCAGACTTTTAAGAGGAGCTAAAAACTGTTTTTTTGTTTTGTTTTGTTTTGTTTTGTTTTTTTTTTTTTTGGTCTTTCCTTTAGTTTCTGAAGAGCCTGAGGATTTTTCCCCCATATTTAATCCTACTTGAAATATTAATGTAAGAAAAGCTTAGGAATTTAACTAGAGTAGATCCATATTAAAATCTAATCTAATCAAGGTGTGTGTACAGGAACAACCACCATACCCGGTTGTTAAGACTTAGCAACAGGCCGGGCGCGGTGGCTCAAGCCTGTAATCCCAGCACTTTGGGAGGCCGAGACGGGCGGATCACGCGGTCAGGAGATCGAGACCATCCTGACCAATACGGTGAAACCCTGTCTCTGATAGAAAATACAAAAAACTAGCCGGGCGACGAGGCGGGCGCCTGTAGTCCCAGCTACTCGGGAGGCTGAGACAGGAGAATGGCGTAAACCCGGGAGGCGGAGCTTGCAGTGAGCTGAGATCCGGCCACTGCACTCCAGCACTCCAGCCTGGGCGGCAGAGCAAGACTCTGTCTCAAAAAAAAAAAAGACTTAGCAATGAATAACTACAATTTGTGAGATGTAGCTGCCCCAGAGAATTAGGGCTGGTCACATTCACCTGAGAAGGCCATGTAACTGATTGGATACAAAAGTTTGAGAAAACCCAGAGCTGATGCTTCCCTGAGTTGAGACAGTCTGCACATTTTCAGCTTCATTTCTCATGGCCATGCATCATGTTCTATAAGCAGCGTGGCAGGAATATTGCAGGCTGGTCCTGGGAGATGTAAGACCACACCTATGCTGCTGTTGTGCATGCTGGGTTATTTCCTACCCACTTTCTTAAATCTAAAGAAACTTCACACTGGGCGTTCTATGAGTTTATTAAACTGAACCCCTAACAACTATAGATAGCAGAGATAGGCATTTTGGTTACCACATAAATCATTCAGGACTACATACCGATTGTATTCAATAAAAGATTCAAATAACAGAATTTTACAAAGTAAAATATTTTTCACAAAAATCTTTCTTCCCTTGTTTTTAATTATAAATTACTTATTTTGATAGATCTATTCCATTTTTCTATTACTTCTGAATCAGTTTTTCTAATTTGTGTTTTTCTAAGAATTTATTTCATTTAAGTGTTAAGTTTGTAGGAAGAAAATTGTTCATAATATTTCCTTATAATTCTTTTAATTCTTATATGGTTTGTACTTAATGTTTATTAATGTTGTGGATCTTTACAAAAAAACAGCTTTGGGTTCCATCCATTTTTTTCTATTGTGTTTCTGTTCCTATTTCATTGATATTTGCTTTGATCTTTATTGAATTTTCTTCTGTCTACTTTTTCCTTCTTGCTTATCAAGGTAAAAGATATGATGGAGACTTTTCTTCCTTTATTAAATAAGCATTTCATGCTATGAATTTGCCTCTAAACATTGCTTAGCTGCATAAATTTTGATATGCTGTGTTTTTATTTTCTTTTAAAGTGTTTTACAAGTTCTCTTTTGATGTCTTCTTTGACTAATCTGTTATTTAGACGTCTGTCATTTAATTGCAAAATATTTGGAGATTTTCCAATTATCTTTCTATTGTGGATTTCTAATTTAATTCTATTATTATAAAAAAGACTTATTTCAATGCTTTTAATTTTTTGAGACTTGCTTTGTGGATTGTCATACAGTCTACGCTGAAGATTCTTTCATGTGTGCTTGAAAAGAATTTGTATTTTGCTGTTCCTGTGTACAATACTGTTTGTTGTTATTGCTGTTGTTGTTGTTTTGTTTTGAGATAGAGTCTCACTCTGTCACCAGGCTGCAGGCTAGAGTGCAGTGGTGCAATCTTGGCTCACTGCAACCTCTGCCTCCCGGGTTCAAGCGATTCCCCTGCCTCAGCCTCCTGAGTAGTTGGGACTACAGGCACACGCCACCAAGCCCTGCTAATTTTTGTAGTTTTAGTACAGGCGGGGTTTCACCACGTTGGCCAGGATGGTCTCGAACTCCTGACCTCATGATCCATCCACCTCAACCTCCCAAAGTGCTGGGATTACAGGTGTGAGCCATTGCACCCGGCCGGAATACTCTTTAAATGTCAGTTAGGTCTTATAAGTTAGCAGTGTTGTTCAAGTCTTCTATATCCTTACTGGTTTTCACTCTAGTTTTATCATCAGTTAATGTGGCAGGAATAGCTAAATCTCCAACTATACTTTCTATTTCTTTTTAAATTCTGTCACATTTTGCTTTATTTGTTTTGGGGGCGCTGTTGTTATGAGCCTATATATTTATAATTGTTATATATTTCTGATGTATTGATCCTTTTATCATTAGAAAATGTTATTAACAAGATCATGTCTAATAAAATTCTTCATCTTGAAGTCTATTTTATCTCATATTAATATAACCATTTCAACTCTGTTGTCGTTATGGTATGCATGCATCTCCTTTTTCATTTTTTTACCCTTCCTGATTTGTTCCTTTGAATTTAAAGCACATCTTTTACAGACAAATAGTAAGATCTTGTTTTTTAATCCATTCTATCTATGCCTTTTGATTGGGTGTCCAGACTATTCACATTTAATGTGTCATTAATTGTATTAGTCCATTATCACACTGCTATGAAGATATGACCTGAGACAGAGTAATTTGTAAACAAAAGAGGTTTAATTGACTCAGTTTGGCATGACTGGAGAGGGCTCAGGAAACTTACAATCATAGTGGAAGGCAAAGGAGAAGCAGGTGTGTTCTTCACAAGGCAGCAGGAGAGCAAGTGAAGAGGAAGTATACACTTTCAAATCATCAGATCTCATGAGAACTCCCTCACCATCATGAGAACAGAATAGGGGAAACCATCTCCATAATCCAATAATCTCCCACCAGGTCCTTCCCTCCACATGTTGGGATTACAATCTGAGATGAGATTTAGGTAGGGACACAGAGCCAAACTATATCATTAGTATACATTTTCCATATAATGACATTCTGGTCAAGGACGGACTGCATATATGACAGTAGTCCTATAAGATAATAATACCATGTTTTTAATGTAACTCTACTGGGTTTAGATATGTTTAGATACACAAAATACCATAGTGTTACATTTGCCTACAGTATTCAGTACAGTGACATGCTATATAGGTTTGTAGCCTAGGAGCAGTAGGCTATATACAACATAGCCTAGGTGTGTAGTAGGCTATACCGTCTAGGTTTGTGTAAGTACATTCTACAATATTTGCACAATAAAATCGCCTAATGCACTTCTCAGATGTATCCCTGTCATTAAGTAACATATGACTGTAGTTAAAATTATCTGCCCTTATGCTATTTGTTTTCTATATATCTAATGTCTTTTTTGTTCCTCTATTCTTTCATTACTATCTTCTTTGGTATTTTTGAATATCATTTTTAACTCCTCTGTTGATATTTTGGCTGTATTTTTTTGAGGCAGGATCTCATTCTGTCACCCAGCCTTGAGTGCAGTGGTGTGTTCCCAGATCGCTGTAGCCTTGAACTCGTGGACTCAAGGGATCCTCCCAGCTCAGCCTCTGGAGTAGCTAGGACTGCAGGCATGTGCCACCATGCCTGACTTGACTGTCTTTTTTTTTTTTTTTTTTAAGATTTAAAAAAATTAGTTGCTCTAGAGATTGTAGTATTTATCTTTAACTTTCACAATTCATTTAAAATTAGTACTGACTTAACTAAGGTAAAATACAGCAAATTTGCACCAGTGAAGCTCCATTTTATCTTTCCCCATCCCTTTGTGTCATTAATGTCATACACATAAAATCATCACAAATAAACGGAACAATACTGTGTTATAATTATTACTTTAAACAATATTCTGATTTTAAAGAAATTAAGAAAGGATAAGAAAAGGTATATGTGCACACACATAATCTTTTCATTTACTCAAATATTTCTTGTGATTTACATTTCTTCCTATGGATCTGAGTTACTGTCTGTGTCCTTTCTATCAGCCCAAAGAACTTCCCTTGTTTTTCCCTGTAGGTAAGGTCAGTTAGCAGTGAATTCTCTCGATTTTTGCTGCGTCTAGGTATGTTTCCCTTTATGAGTGTATTTGTTGGTGTTCATTGAGTTCCTTGGGTCTGAAAGTAGATGTTTTTCATCAAAATGCAAAGTTTTCAGCCATTATATTTTCCAGTGATTTTCCATCCCTTTCTATCCCCTCCTTTTATAATCCCCAATAAACATGTGCTGGAATTCTTGAAACTGTCTGGTAGATCTCTGCGACTCTATTCCTTTTGTACAACCCTTTTTTTCCTAGAGCTTTGGATTGCACAGTTTCTATTAGTCTATCTTCTAAATGACTGAGTCTTCTGTGATCTGAACTCTGCTGTTGAGTTCACCTAGTGAATTTTTTAAATCTTAATTATTATACTTTTCAATTCTAAAATTTCAGTGTGGTGCTCTTGTGTAGTTTATATTTTTATGCTGAATTTTCCATTAATTAATTCGTTGATTGGTTATTTCCTTTCAATTCCTTGAACATATTTTTTTAAATTCTTTCAATAAATTTGTAAATTTGCTTTGAAGTCGTTGCCTGCTAAATTCAACATCTCTGTTCCTCAGAGTCGGTTTCTATGGTCTGTTTTTTTCCTTTCTTTTTTTTTTCTTGAGTATGGGTCATACTCTTCTATTTCTTTGCATATCTTGTAATGTATATGTGAAAATTAAAATTTTAAATAATAGATTGTTGCACTTCTGCAATTTTATTTTTCAAAGGTGCACTGGTTTGTGTGTGTTTGTGCATATGTGTGTGTTTGTTTTAGTAACTTGCTTCAACTTAAAACTACATACATAAACATTTTACAACTTGTTGTTTGCCTCTGATCAATTTCCAGATAGTTGTTTAAGATATTTCCCCCCAGTTTTGTACTTGCTTTCTGCAAAGGGAAATTCTATAATCTATTCATGCCACTATTACCAGAAGGAGATCACTTTCCTTCTATTTGACTTATATATAAAATTATATATGTAATATAATTTTGATTAAAAATACAGAATATGTGAAGGTTATTTCTTTAACATGATAATAGTGATCTTTTCTACATACTTGTAGTCTCTATAATTAAATGCTTATCCAAATATACATCTATACTGAACCTCTGCCTTGAGCCAAATTGGCATTACGTTCAGTATCGAAACACTAAAAAGATTCCCAATAGTGAAGAGTTGTCACATTTTAATGAGTAGATCCTTAATATAATTTTTCTCAATTTCATGAGAATTTTCCTGTTTAGATGTCTTCTAATGGGGTCAGTTTTGATTATTTCTATTTTTCTAAGAAATCTTATCTATCAACTAGGTCTTCAAATATATTTGCCTGGAGTTAAACAATGTACACTTATAATCTTGTCAATTTCCTTTTTGTATTATTTTCCCATTCTCATTTCTTGTATTGCATATCTGTACTTTCTCCATTGTAACTATACTTGAATAGCCAATAATTTATCTATTTCAATGCTGAGGTCTCAAAAATTAGGTCTTTAGATCTATTTATTAGCAGGAATTTTTTATTGTTTTCTAATTTATTATTGCTTTTATCTTGACCAATTAATATATTAATTTTCTTTAGATTCATTTTATAGATCTATAACTTATTGAGTTGGGTGCTTGATTTGCTGATTTAATTGTCTTTTAATTATTAACAGTTGACTGGAAGTGGTCACTCATACCTGTAATACCTGCACTTGGGGAGGCTGAGGCAGGATGATCACTTGAAGACAGGAATTTGAGAACAGACTGGGCAACATAATGAAATCCTGTCTCAAAAAATATAAATAAAAATAAAATAAGTTAATAGCTTAACATTGTAACTTTTCTTTTGAACTGTAGCTAAACCATAGCACATAAATTGATAGCACAAAGTTGTTGCATATACCCTTTATCCAAATATACAAGTCATTATCATTTCCCCCCTTTGCTTTGGGGTGAACGTATCATTTGCTCTCTCTTCCTTCTTCTTTCTTTGCATGTATTTTGAAGTTGATTGTAAATTTCAGAGATTATACTCCTTAATCTCTCAATCCTTAGTATTTTCTAAGATCAAAGACTTTTTATTTCATAACCATCATACTACTATCAAAATCAGAAAATTTAACATTGATATAATATTGTTATCTACTTGTCTGTATTAAAAGTTTGGCAAGTGTCCCAATAATGTTCTTTATAGTTATTTTTCCCCACAGCCCAGGATCCAATGTAAGATTATTGCTTTACCTTCACTTGTTGTGTCTCCTTAGTTTACTTTAATCTGGAACATTTAATCAGCATTTTTTGTCATTCTTGATCTTGATGTTTTTGAGGGATGTGGGTCAGTTATTTTTGTATTATACCTCTCAGTTTGGACATGTCTGATACTTCATGATTAAAGTTTAGCAATTTTTACAAGAATACCAGAAAAATACTTGTCAGTGCACTATATCAGGAGATAAATGATTGTGGTTTGCCCCATTATTGGTAACACTAACTTTGATACTTAGTTAAGGTTATATCTGTTAGATTTCTCTACCATGAAGTTAATGGATTTTTTAAATTAATAAATAATTTGTAGGAAGACATTTTGAGACTAGATAAATATCTCCTTGCTCATTAATTATTCACATATTACTTTAGCATCTAATGACAAATCATTTTCTGAATCAGTTACCATAATACTTTAGCATCTAACAACAAATCTTTTTCTGAATCAGTTACTAATTTGATAGTTGTAAAATGGTAGATTTTCTAACTCCATCATTCTTTTTTCAATTTTTAGTTGGCATTCTAAGAAATAATTTTCCCTTTTCATTTATTCAGTCATTTGTTAGTTTGTTTACCAAAATGAACTCATAGATTATTTTTTTCTTAGCATTTTAAAAGTGAGATTTATTGAGGTATACTTTAGATACAGTAAAAATTCACTTTTTAAAATTTTCCCCCAAAGTTTCCTTGTGATCTTTTGTAATTAGTCTCTACACCCCAAACCTACTGATCTCATTTATGTTCTAATTTAATTTCAATTTCTGATTGTTGCCAGTATTATAAATAAAATCAATATTTTTGTATATTATTCTTGTATCCTGACACTATGCTATACCTGGTAATTAGTTCTAGCAAGTATTTTTGTAGATTCCCTAGAATCATCTGTAAGTCAGTTTTTCCTCATTTCTAATTCAAATGCATTTAATTTCTTTACTTATTGCTTGGGCTAGAATTTCCAGTACAATGTTGAATTAAAGAGGTGAGGGTGAATATTCTTGCCTTGTACCTATTTTAGGCAGAAAACATTTGGTATTTCACAATTAAAGATGATGTGAGTTGTAGGGATTTTTGTAAATACTCTGAATTATGTTGAGGAAGTCTCTATTCCTAGTTTTCTCAGAGCTTAATTTTTATTTAGTCAGGAACACATACTGGGATTTTGCCAAATCATTTTTCTACTATTAAGATGATCACGTGTTTTTTGTTTGTTCATTTCTTAGTCTGTTAATCTGGTAATTTACAGTGATTGATTTTCTAATATTGGACCACCTTTTTATTCCTGGGATAAACCTCACTCAGTCACTATATAATATCCTTTTATTGTATTGGTAGATTCAACTTGCTAAACCTTTGTTTAAAATTTTTGCTATCTGTGTTTATGAGAAAGAATTCATCTTTAGTTATCTTGTCTTGTAATGCCTTTATCTGATTTTATTATCAGGGTAATATGGACAACATTAGCATCTAGGACTTACTGAGCATTTCACAGGTACCAGACACTGTTCTAAGTAATTTACATATATTTGAAAACTTTCATTTTGGCATAATTCAGAGTTTTCAAAACAATTGCAAGAATAGTACAAAATATTCTCATAAATCTTTAATTTAGATCCCTCAAATACTAACCATCTACAACAATGACCTTATTGTTTTTTCATTCTGTCTCTGAGTCTTCTCACTCTAAAAATTCTTATCTTTCTTACACAATGGGAAATTTTTGTATATAGTTTCCATTATTATATCCCTCCTACCAGCATTTTTGTACAATCTATGGACAAATTTTATTCTTAGTTTTGTTCTATTATGCAGAACAAGCTAAATGTTAATTAAGACATCTCAGGTACTCTTTTAAGGTTAGTAAAATTGCCCTGATCAATCTAGTTCAATATATAAAAATAAGTTGCTCTTATTTACTCTTCTGTGCTCTGGAAAATTAGTGTACCTATAACATTTTGAAATCCACGTTAGGCAGAACAGAGGGTAATTATCTAAACTTAAGCTCATTCTCTGCACGTCTTACTCACATGTTTATCACTCCAGGTCCACTCTCTCTTCTTCTTTACCCATCTTTGAGCCTTGCAAGGCCAACTTCTATGGACTGCATCATCAGGGCTGCCTTTTCCTCTGACTGTTGGGTTTGGCCAATGAGGAAATGGGTGGAAGAATGGAAGGCAGAGGAGAGCAAAATTGAGATTTTTTTTTTTCCCACAGTTCTCTTCTTGCTGGCTTGTAACATGACAATGGCTGGTTTTTGTTATTGTTGTTTCACTTTTGTTTTTGTTTTTCTGAAAGCCATAGCTCCTGTCAGGTAGCTCTTCCATGGCTACTTGCTGGTTTCCAGTTACTGACACTCCTCCAAGATTTTCGAGCCCATGGGTGGTCATTGGCTCCCTCTATTGTTAACCCAGAAGTGCTTCACTTTCCCTTTGCTTCCTGCTAGCCCTGCCTGCACCGTCGTAAATGTATTCTCTTCATTTAACTCGTTCTACCACCCCTTTGACTGTTAGCATTTGTTGCCGGCCAGAACCCGGACTGGTGCCTCACTTCTTAGTGTTCCCGCTTCCACTCAATGCTCCTATTCCCTGGGGTCCTTCAACTAAAATTTGCCTTTTCCTAAAAATAGTCTAGCACCAAGTCTCTTATTTTAATCAAAATTAATCTATCATATATCTCATTTGGTAGAGGACTCACTAGAACTAGACTCACTGTGTAAAATATTCTGAGGATGCTAATTGTGTCCTAGGGCATTTGAGTTGTAAGGACTCATTCTTTTTTAATCTTAAGAAAACTATCTCTAATGATAAAAATTGACATTCAGGTGTTACAGCTGATATTATCATGGTGCTCCTCAAGTAAGCCAGGCCCTAAATGTCAGAAGAGGCTAGAGAGTAAGAGCCAGTTCAACAGGAAGAAAAAGTTGACTGATCCCGTGTTTTCTAAAACATATGCTTTATAACAGTAGTCTTGTAAAATGCTTTAAAAATAAAGGGATGTTAACTCTTAGGAAATACTTTTTAAAAATACTGTGTAACATAGCCTTCCCTTAAGAAGAGAAATTGAATATTATCTCTGAGAAGTGCTGTGGTAAATAAACTCATTTACTTTGTTTGAATCAGTTGTGTTTCAAATAAGACCAAGATTTCTCAGAATGCTTTAGGTTTGCTGATAATATTCCCTCTAGAGCACTACCTAGAAAGCGGTATAATGGGGCAAATTGTTGTCTTCTAGAAAACCTGGATACTTAAGCCTCTCACATATAGGAAAACAGACTACCTAATATTAGACATTTTTCTCTACTGTTTCTGAACATTTTGTATCTACGGTTTTATTTTTAGTGTTTAATTTTTAAGACTTCTGGTTCTGTAAGGCATGATACTTGTAATAAAAAGATAGAAAAATCTGATGCTAAGTCTATGCATTGTTCTATTGCTTTTAATTTGCTTTTATCTTTTTTGTCTGAATAATTATGCTTTCCGGAGGACCTTATAGTCTAAACTCAATGAAAATATAAATACTAATCAGCGGCAACTGCAACCTCATAATCAATTTTGAATAATTTCACAGGTGAAAATAGCATAATTGATAGCACAGGTGGCCCGTTCACTCCTTTCTCTCATCAAGCGGTTTGCTTACTTTGTACTAGCTTCAGTATGACTAAACAGCAATTCACCGGAATAAAGAAAAAATTACAGAGAGGTAAGTAGTGTTTCAATAAAACAGATATTATAAAGAGCCTTTAAAATAAGGGCACATCTTTTACTCCAGTTATAACACTAGTGCATGTTATTGTAAGTAATTTAAACAATAGCTAAATACTTTTGTAAATATATCTATTCAGCAGCTTGGAAACCCTCAGACTCTCTCCCTCTCTCTTTAAATACACACACACACACACACACACACACACACACACACACACAGATATAAGAAAATACATTATGCTGATGAAAATTAATTATAAAAATGACAGATGATCATTAAAAAAGAAGTTTGAAAAACCAGGCCTCTTTCTACACTCTGACCCATTTTTCTGAAACTCTGAATGGCAGCTGCCATTTTGACATGTTTTTCATTTTCTGTTGGCAACAAAACCTCAATTTTGTTGGCCTTAATATTTTTATTTCTTGACAGGTGCCCATCAAAACCTCCCCCCAAAATTTCCTACAACATCTCTAACTGCTTTAAGCTTGTCGAGACATTTCTGCTTCGTCTAGCTATCTTTGAAATTCCCTTTTGGTAACCCATCTCCTTAAAAAGTACTACAGAGGCCTCATGTTTATTTATTATTTAAACATGGCTCATGAAGCCATCATTCAAATCTCTGAATGCACTTTGTAATATATTTTATAACAAATACATATCCATATGCTGTTTTTTATATTCTGATAATGTTTCCATGTGCTCAACTATCTATATTTAATGAAAAGCTATGTTTTTTTCCCTGGCAAATTTCAAACGTCTATGGAACTAACTAATGTGCAGGCACGGGCTTCCTGCGTGACCTTGAATGATCTTGTTATATCTCCATAGATTATTTAAATCTATGGAATGGAACATTGTAATGAAGATCACTTTTCAAAAATACTATAATAATTAGAAACTGTGAAGTGGTTCAGATTAGCCTAAGTTTTTACCATTCAGAGATGTCAATCATGCATAGGATGTACATTAACCCTTTTAAACCATAAGGTAATCACTCAACAGGTACTTCAGGCTCTCTCTGAAGCAGGACATATCCTTCCTAACGTCTCTTATCTTGCCTTCCCCAGCTTCCTGCAGCTGTATGCATAAAGTCATACACTTGAGGCAGGGAAGCCCTTAGACAGCTGCTCTCCGAACAGGTGGGTTTGCTTTGGGTCTCTCTTCCTGTTGGGCTGCTCTGAGAGGTACTTCTTCTGAGCAAACCACAGAGTTTCTGCATTTTTGCCTGAGTCATTCTTGCTGAGTTGACCTTCTCTCCATTCACAGCCAATAATAATTAAACACCGTTTTGCTGGAATTGCAGAATTCCAGAAAATTCTGCAATTCCTTCCTTCTTCCTTCCTTCTTTCTCCATTCTCTGCGATAATTTTGTTATAACAAAGGAATGCCAGCACCCAAATTTCCAGTCCTGAAATTCTTTCTCTTTCCAATGTCCTCTGTGTACTCCAGTTGTGGGCATCTACTTTGCCCATATTCCAAGGTGTTGCTTAGGTAACCTCTCTAGTTCTTTCTTGAGCCTAGGACTTCTACTTTTCTTACCAGTTACCCTCTTTCAGGACCAAAGCTCAACTCCTCAAGGCCATAACTAGGCCCTCTCCTCTCAAACTGATTTATCAGGTGCCCGAACCCTCCTGAATGTCTGGGATTCAACTTTTCAGCAGTCTTCCTCCCTATGTTCCATTTAATTCTAGGATGAAACCTTCTCATTCTTTGTTGTCCCCTGATCCCTACGTGAACCTGAGGCTGCCGTTCCCTGAAGTCTTGTTCTGTGAGCATCCAGGCCTGCTTCATAAAACCTGTCACTTTGCTCATGGTTAGCTGCTGAATAGAGTCCTCTGGTCAAATAAGTTTAGAAAAACTCTGATAAAAATATTGTTTGGGTTTCCTTTTCGCAGGACTTACCTAAGCCTTTAATATGTATCTGCGGAGGTAAAAATAAAGCTATGTAGTTTTTCCAAATATATTTGTCGAGGAAACACTTGTCTTCTGAGTTTCTTAAAGGCCGAGCGTTCTATGGAACATACTTTAAAAATGCCTTTTAAAGAAGATTAGACCAGAGAATCTCCAAGGTGTCTTTCAGTTTTACAGCCTCTGAGTCAATGAGTCACCAAAAAATATTTGAGGGGAAGTGATTGAAATGGAAAAATTTGTTAGTGTTTAGCTAGCTTCGTCCAAAGGATAAGATGCACTGTATTTTGCTTACTAGGGAGTTATTTTCTACAATGGAGGAAAAAGAAAGCACAAGCCACTCATTGTTTTGTTTTTTCAATCACTGAGAGTATTTATTGAGACCTGCAACATGCCGGTGTGCATAATTCTAGTTATGAAATTGTAATAATGAATAAGATAGATTCTATTCCATATGAGTTTCTGAAAGCATCGTCCAGAACATCTATATTAAAATAGTTTATCATATACAATCTATGTAATTTAAAATGCACTCAGAAAATCTGCTTGTTAAAGTGCAGATTCTAGTGCTTCACCCTGAATAGTCTGATTCAGATGGGCCCAGGATTTTAAACTAGCATCATATAGCATACTTATGTACACCAGCATGTAAGAACTGCTGCTATTAAGACTCTGGAGTGGTGGTTGAGAGCAGGAGCTTGTTGTCAGGTGGCTCTATATTGGACAGAGAAACTCATGATGACAAGGTGAGGACTGTCAGGAAATAAGGCAGGCATCTAGCCTCCCATTAAGAGAAAGTATAGAAGGCAACTGATACATACTAAGTGCCCAAAAAATATTAACTCCCTGTCCTCCATCATGGCTCAAGAAAATACAATAGCTGGGCACACCCAGGGGTTGCTTACTATTTACTCATCAGTTTAGTGTATCTTATTTTGTTTCCATGTGAATTTACTTGTGAAGAGATGACTGGATTCTCTCCAGAGATAGGAAGATCCCTCCTAGTTTAATTCATACCTTTATTTATTTATTTTTCAATTAGACTCAGGTATTGATAAAAATTCAAATGTCAGATTACAAAGGCATGTGGGATTTTTCTTCCCATGTTACACAATTTAAGTCAACTGTTTTCAGATCAAAACTCAAGACACCTCCCTCACATTTCCTGTTTGTAACTGAAACAAAGTACACACAAAAGATTTTAAGAAACAGAGGAGAAAAGAATCTGAGGCACAGATAAAGATAAGTTTTACTGTCATGCTGCTTTTAACATAACATAGCAACATTACCTACGAAAGAAGTTTGTAGGAGGATTTTTAATCTATATATTTGTCTTATGGCTAGATAAAGATTTCTCTAAAAAAAGAAGCATGTCAGGTAAGTGGCATTTTAAATGTTTTTGTTCCATTTGTGTGTCTAAAAATTCACTTAATAATTTCTAAGTCCTAATGAGAAGACCCTTAGTATTCAGAAAGTAGTTATTTTTAAAATGTTGGATAACTTTTAGTATAATTAAAATATGTTTTGAAACATGTTAATGAGTATAAGTTGACATTTTTCTTTTGAAAGAAAAATGTGGACATTGTTTTAGAATGTAAATCTAATTACAGCTGTTCAGTAAGCGTTCACTGATAATTATGCCATGTGAAGTACTTGTTATTTTTAAAGAAGCTTTTGTTGACTATGTGTATTCCTCTTTAGTTTAGTTTAGCTATTAAACAGGATAGGTGTAAGTCTAATTCCTCAGAGATTAGGCACTATAGTATTTTCTAGAAAGCAATGCAATTGTCAACATTCAGAGAGATGACAATTTTGAAAAGGCCAGTGAAAATTCAATTGCTGTGCGATTCACCATGAGGGTTGGATCCATATTGATTGCTGTTGTGAATCCATGTTGATGGTTCATTCCTCCTGTATTCTTTTATGTACTTTTAATTTATTAAATAAACATCTTTTTGTTGCAAAAGAAAACATGAATATTATGTAATGTGAGAGAACTGTGAAATATATATTAAAAATTCATACATATTTTCCATCACCTTAAAAACACAAAATATGTTGTATTTCCTTTCAATTTTTGTTTATATACATTCTACATGTTTGCTTTACATAACTGAAATGATAATGTACATAATATATCCAACTTTTTTCACTAACATAACCATGTCCCTTTTTAATATAACTTCTGCCTGATCATTTTAAATGAATGCACAAAAATGACATCTATTCAGTTATAGTTTAGTCATTTGTTTATTGCTGAACATTTATGTTGTATATAGTTTTTTTTTTTTTTTTTTTTTTTTTAGACAGTCTCTCTTTGTCACCAGGCAGGAGTGCAGTGGCGCAATCTTGGCTCACTGCAACCTCTGCCTCCCAGGTTCAAGCGATTCGCCTGCCTCCCGAGTATCTGGGTCTACAGCCGCGCACCACCATGCTTGGCTAATTTTTGTATTTCTAGTAGAGACGGGGTTTCACAGTGTTGGCAAGGATGGTCTCGATCTCTTGACCTCGTGATCTGCCTGCCTTGGCCTCCCAAAGTGCTGAGATTACAGGCGTGAGCCACCATGCCCAGCCCTGTTGTACAGTTTTTAAAAATATTTTTATATGGCAGAAAGATGAATAACTCTATAGCTTTTTCCATAGTAAGGGTTATTTTCTCAGAAAAACTTTCTAGAACTGAAATTACTAAGAGATTACGAGCATTTTAAATCTCATTATTGCCAAATTGCTTTCCCAAGAGTGATGCCAATTCCCTCTCATTCTAGCAGTGCTTCTCCCTCACAAGCTGATCTTGTTTAAAAAATCTTCACTAATTTCATAAGCACAACATGCTAACTCATTGTTTAATACGCATTACTTTGATTATAATGAGGTTGAACATTTTTGCATGGATTTTTAAACTGTTTATAACTCTACCATTTGTGATAGTTTGATTACATCTTTTGCTTAAGTATTATGCTTATAGTACCTTTAATACCAATTTGTATAGGCCAGCTATGGAGTAAAGATTGCATATATTATAATTTCTGTGAATTGGCTTCCATTGTTCTGTTTGACGGATCTTACAATCAATTGATTACATAAATCACACAGGGACCATAAGCTGACATACAATTTTCATACCTCTCCTTTTCTTTACCAGTTCATACTTTAGCAAAGAACAAAAACAAGTGTCCCCATTTTTCTAGTGCCCTGCAAGAAATGAACACAGCATTACTAAGTATAATTGCCATGAGCTGATGATGATGGGGAACTAAGAAAGCATGGGAAGGCCAAAGACAGTGAATATGACATTCAACTATTTTAGGGACTAATTAATTATAAATTGAGAAGAGATATGGTAACATTTCCTCCACAGATTTTGTAGTTCAGACTTCCCCTTTGGGTTTAATACAGGAGCTCCTCCATCATCAGTTGAGAACTTTTACAATTTCACAGAAGAGATGCAAAGACAAAGTTTTTAAAAGCCTCACAGGTATTAAAAGTCAAAACAAAACAAAATTTCACATGAAAGAAGAGAATCAGATGATAGTATTTTTTATATTTAGATAGGTAAAATAAAAAATAAAATAAATTTGAACACACGCAAAAGAATACTTATTTCTAGTTAAGTAAAACTATGTATGTGAACAAAAACCCAAGTATTTTCTTTTTTCCTACCTATATGCCTGTAGTCACTGCATTATCCACAATGTTCTAGTATCATAATTCCTGCTGTGTTTCTGCATCTACATAAAATCAATATTAATGGAATCAAATGGTGAAAACAAGTCCTTTGGTCTATCATTAATTTAAATAATGATTCACAATTTAGTTTACTCATCTTCATTTTTTTAAAAAAAGGAGTCTCAATTTTCTTTACTCAGTTTTATCTTCTCTTGAGCCTCATCACCTTTTGAGAACAATGAAATCCTTTCTTTTAGAGACTGGGTGGGACTAACTTGTAAATTATCTTTTAAACTCAGATGGGTCAAAGACAATGTTTCTCCATTTAATTTAGGTAATATTATGAGTTGGGCAGTGTTTTTAAGAAAAGTCAATCCAGGAAAGACTGTCAATTAAAGATCACAGTTCCAAGTAATAAATGTCCACAAATTGCTAGTGAATAAGAGAAATCATTACTGGGCACTTTTCCAGACATTTTTGATTACACGTAATCTTCTCAGCATTTCAGAATTAAAGGGAAGAGATGACAAAATTAATAGGCCTTCTTGAAATATTAAAAGAAACATAATAAAGTATTTTATTGGATGAAACTTTCCACACAACCATGCCATCTTCAGAGGATCTTACTAAGGTTCTCCTCAAATAAACAATAAGTACACATATAAATGGAGTCACTAAATACAGAGAAAGACAGGTTCATCTACAGCAGCACTTTAATCTCAGTAGAATTTCTGAGGTTTACCAATCTCAGGTAAAGTTTAATTGCAGAAGCAACAAAGACTCTAGCATTGGAGGTATCATAATTTACTCTCTTCTGCCCTCCACCTTACTTTCACATTTATACTTTCTTCAATTAAATTAAGTAAAGTGTTGATTGAGGGGACATGATGTGCTAGGAAGAGGTAGCCTTAATGTAACACAGATGAAGATATGAACTCCAGGGTTACAATTGTCTTAGTGAGGTTCAGTGATTTGCACACAACCAGCCACACAACTAGTGACTACTCTCATTCCCTTTTCCACAGTTTGAAAATAGGTAATCCAAAGCTAATATTGCTATTTTCTCTTTCTCCATCACAGCCCACTCCCCAATACACACCATTTACTTCTCAAATAACCCCCTGTTCATAATAGACACTTAAAGTCAGTGGATTTCAGATTTGCATTAAAGACAGCATGGTATTTTACTTGAAAGCCTGGAACTGATTTGAGAGCCCCCTCCTGTGCTAGTATCCATGATTCAAATGTCTTTTATTGTGGGATGATGGGCAGTGGTTGGGATTGTGGGTGTAGTGATGATGTGTCACATTCAAAAAATCATCAAGAATGTGCCTTATTTAGTACCAACCACCACCATGGTAAGAAAAACTTGTTTTATAAGTAGATCCATGGGGATCATAATATTGCTATTGAGATTTCTGGGTGCCTAAAATAAATCTACACATTCATGGAATGCAAAGAGATGTTCATTGCTCTGACAGAGTTTACAAGCCAAGGAAAACCATTAAGAGAAGCTATATGCTGTAATATAATACTATAAACTCATACACTTGTCTCAGTTAAAGACAGCCTGAAGTAAAAACAATTAAGGCATTATATTTATTGCTTTTCCTATTGTTAATTGTTTAAGTAAAGGCTTCTGTGTAAATCAAATCTGCCAGCAGAAAGACATTATATTTGCTTAGCTGGGTTTCCTTCCAGAACACATGCAAATTGTGAATTTCAAAGACAGTGCCTGCCAATTACTGTTGGCTTTAAGGGAGTCAGAGGTTTCATAATTAAACCCACCACTATTAGCCCCTGGTAGTTGGAAGCTGGAGAGAAACTTAAATCATGATTTTCCTAGCTGCCATTGCCTCTCTGATAATTTCTCAAAGCCTTTGGCTTTTTAACAGTGTAAACAGCTGAATTCAAATTGTGTGGGAGTTTTTAAAAATTGATCAAAGCTATACAAATGAAAGTAGTTACAATTAAAGAATATTGATACTAAAGGTTACACTTGTTGGGCAAAAAATTTTAAGCACTTCGTGCATCCAATATTCTAAGAGGCACTGTTGGTACTAAGTAGATACCCACAAGAGCATGGAAATATTTATACTGTGTATTTAGCATTACTGGGTAAGGGGAGATATAAAGTGTGTGTGTGTGTGTCTGTGAGTGTGTGTACGTTTATGCAGACCTGAATTCAAGTTGAAAATTTCCACCATTATCTACTTATGTCTACTCTTCTCATGTGTGTGCATTGGTTTTCAAAATGGGGGTATTTATTGTTGGCAATCAAAAAATCATGAAAGATATTAAGAATGTCATAAAATACAAAGCCTCTAAATAAAAATCTTCCTGTTTAAAATGTATATAATACTATTTTTAAAAACTTGGAAAACAGAAGTCTTAGGAATTATGGACCCCAAAAGCAGAGGAAACCAGAGACCATGTGAAACTACATCACACATACCTAAACTACTCCCCAATATTAGAATTTAGATTGTGTTTTAAAAGGCCTCCAGGTGGTTGTGTGGGGCAAATTTACTCTAACAGTAAATGACAAAACACAACCCTAAAGAAATGTACAGTGTGACCCAAGTTTTTGCCTTAGTGTCTCTGACATATTTCATGAAAATTATTAGGACTTTCCCAAAAGCTTTCAGTGTAGCATACAGGCTTGTGATATTGATTAGGTTGTTTCTTTGTAGCTGAGAGTCAAATTATCTTCTTATAGCAATTAATGGACTAATACAACTATTTCAATTCTCTTTAATTGGAAAGGAGAAAGCAAAACTTCTATTTGGAATATAATTTTGTCCAAATGATTGGATGATTTATAGCTAGATTCAGTGCAATTTAAAAAATAAGATTAGGGCTTTCTGTTTACTTCCTTGAAGTATGATTGGTTATATTGTACTATATTTTATTTATTCAAACCATAACTATGTATTGAGTATATACTAAATGCTACATGTTATGGGAAATGGAAAGAAAAAATGTTAAGTAGAAAGGAGATTGATTTTTATTAGTGTTCCCAAGGGTGGTAAATGCTAGAGATTTATTATTATTTTCCATGTATTTATTTACCCCTCCCCCAGAAAAAGGGGTATTAGAAATAAGTGTAACAGTATAAAAGATATCCCAATAAGTCAAGGTGAAGAGAAAATAAGGAAAAAGGGATATGATTAGTTCACAAAAATGAGTGTCATAAAGTTCTGGAGATTTGCTTAAAGTAGATTGTGTATCAAAGACAGACAGATGATCAAGTACAATATTCACATGGGACATAATAGCAAAAATGTGCCAGTTCTTAAGGAAATCCCCAGGCCTTTGTATTTGAGATGCTATGGGATGTATTAAATAATATCTTCCAGTTCATAGTATCCCTGAAATTAATGTATTCAATGGAGAGTTTCATACGGCTGGTTCTTTTTCTTAAAACATGTTTTATTTTGTCCTGAGAACAAAGGCCCAAATGTGGAAAATTGAAGCAAATAAGAAAGAGCAACAGAGAATTTTAAATTTTATTTTCTGACTACAACATGAAGTTCAACTCTCTGTTGCCATTTTAGGCAGATTGTATGCTTTAATGGTTGGTGAGATGGAAGCAGTCTTGACATTCCCTTAAGAAATTTTGAAAACATAACTGGGACATGTCCCAGAATAGAAAATTATCAAAGTCTATTTTACTTCCATATGAGTAGATCCAGGTAGTTTCACACAGGCAAGGTCAAAATAATCTTTCCGAAATCAATTTCTCATCCTTTCAGCATTTGATGAGTGAATGAACAAGGTCCCAAAGTATATACTATAGAAATTGGATGCAATAATTATAGCTTGCACTATGTCTAAAGCAGGGTTACAAGTCCAATTTAGCCAAAGGTAAATTATTACTGCATCCATTAAATGCTTAATTTTAACCAATGCGACTCCCTGGTCAACTCTAATAAATTAATTATAAAATGTGTTTGTAGGGAAGTTGTTCTATACTATATTATGTTATATTATATAATTGTCATTGTACAATGTACAGTCATGTGCTATGTAACAATGTTTTGGTCCAGCTGGGCTCGATGTCTCGTGCCTGTAATCCCAGCACTTTGGGAGGCCGAGATGGGTGGATCACTTGAGGTCAGGGGTTCGAGACCAACCTGACCAGCATGGTGAAACCCTGTCTCTACTACAAACACAAAAATTAGCTGGGCGTGGTGGTGCATGCCTGTAGTCCCAGCTACTTGGGAGGCTGAGACAGGAGAATTGCCTGAACTTGGGAGATGGAGGTTGTAGTGAGCCGAGATCCTGCCACTGCACTTCAGCCTGGGTGAAAGAGCAAGACTCCATCTCAAAACACACACACACACACACACACACACACACACACAAAACAGTGTTTTGGTCGATGATTGACCACATATTTTATGGTGGTCCCATAAGATTATAATGGGGTTGAAAAATGTTTATCATTTAGTGACATCATAACTGTTGGGATGTCATAGTACAATGCATTACTCATATGTTTATGGTGATGCTGGTGTAAACAAACCTACTGTGCTGTCAGTTGTAGAAAAGTATAGCACATACAATTATGTACAGAATAATTGGTAATGATAATAAATGACTATATTACTGGTTTATGTATTTACTATACTATGCTTTAATCATTACCTTAGAGTATACTTCTACTTACAAAAAAAGTTAACTGTAAAACAGCCTCAGGTAGGTCCTTCAGGAGGTATTCCAGGAGGCACTGTTATAGGAGATGACCTCTCCATGTGTGTCATTGCCCCTGAAGACCTTTTAATGGGACAAGATGTGGGGGTGGAAGACAGTAATACTGATTATTCTGACCCTGTGTAGGCCTAGGGGAAAGAGAAGTGTAATTAACTTTCCACTTTTCATTCATGGGGCTCTACATAGTATGAGAAAAGCTCCCTGTGGCCAATCTTAACAAAACTGGGCTCCAGAATTATTGTTTTATCCCAACACATCGTATTCTATACTACTGAGATTAATGGAAGAGAACAGCCAATTTTCTGTAAATAAGAAAAGCATGTATGGTTATAGTCTGAGGATTAAAGAAAGGTGAAAAGTATAGCAAATTAGAATTCTTGGTAATTTGAATGTTGTTGCTTTTTGAACAAAAGTTTTTTTATCAGTCACCACTTGTCACCTTGTAGTAGCTACATAAAAAAGTCGTTTATTTCATAAACATTCAAAATGTGAGAAACTTGAATCCTTTTGCCCATGCTGAATTCAGCGACTTAACACCAACACCCACTTTGAAAACTGAAAAAAGTTATGCATATTAATTTCTTTCCTGGTAGAGAATGTGTCCTTCATTATGAATAAACACAACAGCTTTAATCATGGCAATAGCCAGACCAAAACAAATGGGTAAGCAGCTATTGTATTATGTGTATGTGTATTTTAATTTCCAGGAAACTCTGGGTGCCCCTTTTTCCTCTGGGGACTTCTGGCATTGCTGGGCTTGGCTTTGGTTATATCACTGATCTTCAATATTTCCCACTATGTGGAAAAGCGACGACAAGGTAAGACATTTTGACAGATTTCACATGGTACCTGCTTGAATGGAGACTATGGAGTCACTGGAAAACCTATGGAAGCAGACAATGTTATGAAATGTCATTCAACAGGATATTTTTATCTATAGAAAATCTATTTGCTAATTTTTCTCACCCAAAGGGTTCTTTTATTTAAGAATGCAATCATATTAGAAATGTGAAAAAATTATCCAATTTAGGAACTCTGCTTTACGGTGTAGAGTGGGAAGGGATTATCCTGGTAAATATGTTTTTCCTCCTCCAATTGAAAACCCTATGAAATTGTAGTCTATGCTGGGGCAGCCATCAAGGTTCTCTCTGATACAAAATAAACAAAGGGAAGTCTAGCTCTTCAAGATTCCGTTGAAGACAACTTAATCTCCTCAGGATCAGTCAGGCATTCTCAAGTGCAACACACAGGAGCGGGGTCAGAAGACGACTGGGAAAGGGATAGATTGAACCATGGGCTTGCTGTCAAACACTCCCAGAGTCTAGTAGAGGTCAAGAGTATCTGCCACCGTCAGCTTTGCTTTTTCAACATGCTGGGTATAAGTTTTAACCACGTGGCTTTCAATCTGCATATGCCACAACTGAAATGGTCTAAAGTCTAGCCGATGGCACAGCCTTTGTATGCTGTAGGCATCCAATTCACGTTGAACATGCATGGATCCATGCTGAATCCATTACATGTTGAATACGTATGGATGGATGGGAGAATGAAAGTTCAACTATTGCTGGAAGGTATCATTTTTTTTTTTTTTTTTTTTTTTTTGAGACAGGATTTTGCTCTGTCGCCCAGGCTGGAATGCAGTGGCTTGATTAACTCACTGCAGCCTCAAACTTCTGCACTCAAGCAATCCTCTTGCCTCAGCCTCTCAAGTAGCTAGAATTACAGGCATGTACAAACACACCCAGCTAATTTTCAGAATTTTTTTGTAGAGATGGGAGTCTCACTGTGTTGCCCAGGCTGGTCTCCTACTCTTGTTCTCAAGCCATCCTCCTGCCTTGGCCTCCCAAAACACTGAGATTACAGGTGTGAGCAACCACGCCCAGCCTGGAAGATGTGTAAATACCAAGAAACCTTCGGGGCAGGACATTTAAGTGGTAATAAAAGAAAAGAAAGGATAAATGGATTTCCTTTTAACAGAGGAAATGAAATAAAACTAAGTTAACAAAATTAACTTAGATACATGTGTCCAAGGAATATTGCATGGAGCTAATTTAGAACAATGGTCAGATTGCAGCAAATGTCCTTACTTCATTTAGAAATATCTTAAGCATTGATGATACTAATATAAAAATATGAAGAAGGGATTATTGTCATGCAGGTTTGAAAATAAAATGAGAGGTACTCGAAAATGGAGTGGTCTAGCTGAAGCCACACATCTATTCAATAGCAAAATCAATGATAAGTGTCCAGTTTTTCTAATTCTCTGTCCCAAAAGGTTTCTACCAGCACGTCCTATTTTGACATTGTTGACCAGTTGTCCTCAGCCAGAAACCCAACACTCTTTTTGGATCTATGTTATATCAATTCTACGGCTAAGGTGAAACTTAATGACAAGTAATCCTTTTTCATTAGCAATGCTTTCAGTAAGTCTTTTAAAAATCAAATATATTTTCAAATAAACATAAACTTTATAAGTCAGATGTGTAAATGACCCACCATTCAAACATCTACAGTATCCCTCTTTTATAGATAAAAATGAGCTCAGAGTAGTACTTTGCTTTATATATCAAACTGGCTATTTTAACTTCTTCATGAAGATATCTTATAAATCCAGATAATATTATAGTCTGAATTACAAAAAAATATGTGAATTGAGATCTACAGAGAGTAAATAATTTAAGGTGACAACCAAGACAAGAACAGTAACCTGAATTAGTACCTCACTCCTTCATTGATTCCATTGATAATCCTTTTAAGATTGCTGAGGGGCCAGGTAACAGGTGGACACTGACATGTTTACCTTGAGCTCACTTGACTAACTTAAAAGTTATCTAGCAAATGTGACCTATTTACTTTCAACCTAAATAGTCAGTTTTTCAGTCATATGATTGCATTGAATTATGGATGTTAAGAACCACTTTTTATCAACATCATCAAGATCAAGACTGGTATAATTTCACTAATCTAGTACTTCCGCCCCAGAAGTATTCAGCTGTATTAGTCTTTTACAACTCATTGTAAATAGGTTTTACAATTCTCATTTTTGGTAGTTTGTGCATTGGGATTTATTTACCCACATCCACACCTTTTTGCCTCCATGCAAACTCCTTTGTGTAGTTGCTTATTATGGTAAGTTGACCACTGCAGAAAGACAATAGGCTTACTTTAAAAAGCAGCACCTTTGGTAGTTAAAAAAGCAGCGCCTGTAATCCTAGCACTTTGGGAGGTGGAGGTAGGTGGATCGCCTAAGGTCAGGAGTTCGAGACCATCCTGGCCAACATGGAGACACTCCATCTCGATGAAAATTACAAAAATTAGCTAGGCATAGTGGTGCACGCCTGTAATCCCAGGTACTCGGGAGGCTGAGGCAGGAGAATTGCTTGAACCCAGGAGGCAGAGGTTGCAGTGAGCTGAAATAGAGCCACTACACTCCAGCCTGGGTGAAAGAGCAGGACTCTGTCAAAATTCATCTTGCTATTTCATGACAGATTTTTTTCTTTTCAATTGTGCAAACTCTTACTGCCCCAGGCATGCCATAAATGGCTCTATTACCTAAGAGTAGTGTAATGGGAAAGAACATTTTTAAGAAAACAGCAAACAATAAATTGCATTTATTGATGTATTTTCTAAATAAATTTTGCTTCTCTCAATTGTTTTTAATAGTATACCTTTGAAGTAGACCTGATGTAAATTATAACTCTGCCTTCAATATTTAGCTGGGAGATCTTGTACAAGTAACGTAATTTCTCTGAGTTTCAGTTTCCTTATCTACAAGATGTAGAAAATACCATCTAGACCCTAGGGTTCTTATAAGAATTATACACACACACACACACATACACACACACACACACACACACACACACAAAATCTTTCCATAGGGCTGGGGACTTAGTAGGTCAATCCTAGATCTGGCACAGCCCGTCACCATACCTGGTGACCCTGTTGCTTCCTTCCCTCTTTCCACAAATAAGTATTAAGGATCTACTATGGCTACATCTCATCCCATTTAATTTTCACATCTGTTATTTTGGTGAACATTGGTTTCTCTGGCTACTTTGCTGCTCCCACCATCCCTATGCCCCTCTAAGTCCTCTCCAGCTCCAACTTCACTTTCCTCATCTCTATATTATTTAACAAATCTGTACAATACCCTGAGCTTTAGCACTAACTGTTGTGGTCATGTAAGTCACATTCAGGCCATTTCAGAGAGTTTTCCGTAGGGTTTTATGGAATTGGTTCTAAACATTCGCTTATCACAAAACTTTTGATCTGAGCAGTAATGTGCCCTCCTTGGGTGGAACATACACTGGAACTTGCATTTTATTGGTGTGCAATTGATGTATTCATCAATGCTAAGAATGTCCTTTGTTCTTATCTCTCCTCCACCCTTTCTCTTTGCCCGAATTTCTCCTAACATCTTTTCCCAAGTATTAGTAATAGCTCTGCCATTCTTTTCATCCCATATGAACAAACAGAACTATCTTTGTTTCTAACCCAGATATTTCAGATATATTTCAGAACTGCTCTGCAAACAGTTCAGTTCCTTCCCAGTCTTTCTGAAGACGCCTTCCTGCCTTATTTCTCTTGGACAAACAAACTATAACAAAAGAGATTCTATTGAATCGGGCAGCTTTTCTGCCACTTGGGCTGTGAATGCAATGCCCCTGTATCTAGCCTCATGTAACTTTTTATGTTTGTACCTTTGTGTTATTCTTTGTGGCTAAGAAACTTGCAAGATCTGACTCCACCTTGGTTAGTCAGTGAATAAGTTTTGCGGGTATAATAAATAGCGTTCAAAAGAAAATCTCCATTTCAGCAACAATACAATATCTGCACATTCAATCAGATAGACCAGATAAGCCTCCCCTTGATGTTTTCTGTAGCAGCTGGGTAGAAGCTTTGAAATGGAGTTCTCTCATTCTCCCTGAAATAAATCCTTCATTTTTATGTGACTCTTTGTTCAGATCTGTTCTTCAGGAGGATTATATTTGTTTCTTTTTCTGATAGGAGTGCATTAACTTTTTGCTTCTTTAAATCCAAAAACTATTCTTTGTTCAACTCTTCGTCTCGGGTTTGGAAAGAAGGTTAAGCAAGCGTATGGTTTGGTCATACATGAAAGTCCTATCAGTAGGAAGTTATGGCATCTTCACATTGAACATGCATCAGAGAAATTTTATTATGGAGTTTAAACTATGTGCTGTTGTCTATTCTTGTACGTAGGAGGGTTAACACTCTAAGAGGAAAAACATAAAAGCAAATATATTTGCATCGCACCCTCTCAACTACAAACCTGACCACAAGCGTTTGCATCTGAATCACCGGAGAGGATTATGAGAGCTCACCTAGTTCTTCCCACGCACAGTCTTGCACACTTCATTGCTTTACAGCAAAGCATACACTTTTTTTACTTTGCTAAATGTCATTGAAATCACCAGGCAGCTTTTAAATTAAGTCATGCCACTTATTTTTAAATAAACGTTTGAGCCTTCATGACAGAGCAAACTTTTCAGGAGCCTGAGCTTGCTGGCTTTTATTCTTAGCTGTAACTTCAGAACTTTTTATACTGCTCATTTAAAGAGATTATAACCTTCTTCTAGGAAGGACTGCAAAACAAAATTACCCAAGTACTGATGGCTCAGCTGCAGATTATACATTTGCATCCTAAGAGTAGCAGGGAATGGGGTGCCCTTGAACTTCTTAAATCCCATTTCAGGTGTTCCCTTTGTCCATTACTTGTTTTCTTTATTTTCCCCCCAAATTGGTTTAGTCCCTTTCCTTCCATCTAAACATCGCATTATAATATTGTATCCTTTATATGGTTGCTTCTATTTCCTTTTTCCCACACAGTTTTTTGCCTTACTTTTTTTCTTTTTTCCCCCTCCTGATAATACATTCAGCACATTTCCATTCTATATAGTTTGTTTGTTTGTTTGTTTGTTTATTTATTTGAGACAGACTCTTGCTCTGTCACCCAGACTGGGGTGCAGTGGCACGATCTCAGCTCACTGCAACCTCTGCCTCCTGGATTCAAGCGATTCCCCTGCCTCAGCCTCCTGAGTAGCTGGGACTACAGGTGCATGACACCATGCCCAGCTAACTTTTTGTATTTTAGTAGCAATGGGGTTTCACCATGTTGGCCAGGATGGTCTCGATCTCCTGACCTCGTGATCTGCCCACCTCGGCCTCCCAAAGTGCTGGAATTACAGGCATGAGCCACTGCACCTGGCCATAGTTAGTTTTTATGTGTTACGCTAGTATTCTTTCTCAGCACCAGCGATCATACTTCAAGCACCTCCAACTGAAAAGTCCACATTATCTTTTAAAAATATTAGGCTGTTTGGGGAATTATTTTTACTCTATACCTACTTTTTCCTATTCTTATTAAGCAATGACTCTCTTCACTTTTGTTTTCAAATTTTTTGCTGATGTTTTCCCTTTTCTTTCAAATTAATGCTCAACTGGTGACTATTCTTTTGTCAAAGGTAAGATTTTAGTAATTTCATTTCAAATCAAGCATTCCTTGTAAATCTTTTAACTTTAAAATATCATGCCATCTTAATAATACCAGCCTGTTTTCAACTAACTCGTTCAATGAAACTTCCTGACTCAAATGAGTGCAATTAAATTCTGGCTTGTTATATAGTATGTATTTAGAATGTATGTATAATATTAATAACAAACTTTGCCATTAAAAATGTTTTTTACAGAAATTATTTCATTTACCTCTGACATGTACTCTGTGATGTAGGCATTATTGTCCCTACTTTGTGGATAAATTGAGACCAGAGTTTTAAAGTAATTTGCGTGTTGTCACAGGGCAAATGCATTCCAAAACTGGTACCAAATCCATGTCTTCTGATTCTTAACCCTGGATTTGTTCCATTATACATCAGGCTACCATTTGACTAAATTCTTATGCATCTACTTTAATTCCAGGCAAATCTGCAAAATAATTAGTGGCCTGAGTGTAAACATTTTCTTCACATAGAAGAAAATCAACATATACTTTATGTCATGTCTTATTTATCAGTTTACAATTTCCTGGTCTATATTAACTATTTTTTCTTTATATGCTTATTGATATTATTTACATTTCTCAGGTTTTTTTATTTTGCCGAATTTGTGCCTATTATGCAATATGTTTTAGACCTCTCTAGGCTTCTCCCACCATTTGTGTACACTCGTATTCACAAGACTAATATGAAAGTAGTTGAAAATAACTGCATCTTTTACATGCAGCTCATGGTAGAACATTTCCTCTGGGCTAGAAGTATGTTTCCGGCATATTCCAAGTCGAATACATTCATCACTTTTGGTCCCATAGCAGCTTAGTGCATCTGCAAAATCTTCCCTCATTTAGTCCTTCACAGAGTTCTTCCAAACACATTGACATGTCCATTTCATCCTGCAATATGATTACTTTCATAAATTGTTTCACTGATGTTTCTTTAACAGTTAATAAACTCTGAAGAATAACTCTACTTTGTTACACATACATTTAACTAAAATAAGTTTTGTACTTGTTTGGTGACTTACTGAATTATTTGAAAATGTTATTGCTATTTCCTTACTAATACAGTGTTTTCATATGTTCAAGTTGAAAGACAATCATTTGGTCACTATTTTCTCGTGGTTATTGTCAGAGAGTTAGATAATAGTGGTCTTTATTTTTACATGAATAGCTTTTTTGCAAAGTTTTGGTTTTTATTTAATGCCAGGTTGAAAAACAAGCCATTCAAACATAATAAACATTGTACTGTGTATGTGCATCTAGTTCAACAGCAAAGAAAATTTACTGATGAATGGATAATAATTTTCTATAATATTCATCTTAAGATTGTACCTTGAATATCCCTTAATTTTTCTCAATAATTCATTATTAATCTATTTCCTTCAATTAAAAAAATTCTTAAAACTATATTTGTTAAATAGCTTTTGAATTCTTATATTTAACCTAGAGGTAAAAATACTTTTATTTGGCTTTGAACAGCCTCATTCAAGGTTTAACAGTGAGTTGCTTACTGAGATTCATCACATAGTTTTTTTTTTTTTTGTATGTGTGGTTTTGTTGTCCTACAATACATCTCTGGTAAGTCTTGCCCTGGCAGACCAAAAATAAGCTTTTTTTTTCTACTGTTCTACTGTTTTGCTTAATTTTAGAGCCTGTGTTCCAACTTTTTCCGGGTCTCTTCTTTCTAGGACACTCATTTCTCCTTGCCACTCCTTTGTACCATGTGGATGAAATGGCATCATGATCAGAGCAACTTCCTTAATATCATTTTTATGTTGTTACTCATGCCAAGAAATGTTAAAAGTAGATATACAGATAGATGATTGATAGATAGATAGATAGATAGATAGATAGATAGATAGATAAAAGAAAAGTCTCCTATTGATTTTTTTCATTTTTGGTAAGGAAGAAAAGCCTATTCAAACCACATGGGCAAAGATAAAAACTACAAGAATGCAGAGGTGTTTCATGGAACCCAAAGGCAGAAAGTACAGCCGTACCCTGCAATGGACTGGAGCCACAAGGGAGGCAGGAAGGAAGGTTCCGGTTCTCTCTACTTAGTGTTTTCTGTGCATAAAACTGCCATGCATCCAGGCTGTACATTGTCTCCAAGCTGCACTGTTTCCATCCCAAATTACCAAGAAAGTTGATCTGGTTTTTCTTCAAATCATATAAATCTTTCTGTCTTGGTAATTTGGTAAAAGGCAAATCTGATTGGCCCAAGAGATCTTTAACCCTACTCCAATCAGAAGTGCCCTGAGAGCCTTGTTCAAATATATTAAGTGACATTGAGGCTAAGCTCCCCTCGGAACACACTTTAGAATATTTAACAAAGGTATGTCAACATTTCTTTTAACTTGTCTATTCTGAATATCTTTCAGATAAAATGTACAGCTACTCCAATGACCACATTCCCAGGTATGTTGTGATTGAGTCATGTATCATGATTCCCAACTAATAAGTGAAAGTAACAATGCTATATTGTTTAAAGATTTGGTTCATGGATATTGTACTTAGGTTAAAATAAAATGAAAAGTGAGTTTTAATTACTTTTACTTTCATCTAAAGATTAGAAGCTATAACATTATCTTTCCTAGTTATTTGCACACTGTGAGTCAACAAGAGAGCTGGTTGAAGGATAAAATGAGATTCTAACCTGGTAACTATAGAATTCTCATTAATTTCAGAGGCAGATATCCTAGATTATGATCCAGCTTAGATACAGAATTGTGCTACTCTTCAAAATCCATAGTAGAAAACAATCTGGCAACCTAATACAATTTATGATATGTATACACGGGCCAGGCATGGTGGTTCATGACTGTAATCCCAGCACTCTGGGAGTCTGAGGCAGACATATCACGAGGTCAGGAGATGGAGACCATCCTGGCTAACATGGCGAAACCCTGTCTCTACAAAAAATACCAAAAAAAAAAAAAAAATTAGTGGGGCGTGGTGGCACGTGCCTGTAGTCCCAGCTACTCAGGAGACTGAGGCAGGAGAATCACTTGAACCCAGGAGTCAGAGGTTGCAGTGAACCGAGATGGCACCACTGCACTGCACTCCAGCTGGGTGACAGAGTGAGACTCTGTCTCAAGGGAAAAAAAAAAAAAGATGTGTATACACATAGATGTATACAAGGATGCCTAGGCCTATGCTGTTTGTAAAGTTAATGTCAGTCAGTAGGGAAATGTGAAGTACAGATACGCTGAAAGAATATGCAGTTACAGATATAACTTATTCTCTTTAATAGTTAATGAGCTATGTGCAAAGACATTTGTATAGTAGTATACATTTTTTAAAAAAGATGGCATAAATCATAGTAAAGAAATTTTACTTTTTTTGGGTGGTATATTCTGACCCAGATATGTCAATATATTGGAGATTTCTGTTTTAGGAGTTTAAAAAAAGTCTAAATAAAGAGAATTTCCTAGAGGGCTCTTCAAGACCTTTCTGAAATGGTAGACTGAAAAGTCTTTGAAAAACACAGAGCTTTCTCACTGGGTAGGATAAGATCATAAGCCTTTTTGGTCTCTTAAAGGTCTTTTTTTTTTTTTTTAATTCTTTTTCCATGTGAAAATTTCTCCAGCAAGTATAAGATCTGGGCTGCAGGCACACCCCCTCACACACAAAATCTGCTTTTACGACTACTCTTAACATTGAATTCTTTAACATTAGATAATTTTCAAGTCATTAGTTTATATCAAGAATGATTTGCTTATCGCTCTTTTGGTTTCTTTTACAACACATAATGATGAAAATCCTGTATAACCACACAGTAAATGCTAATATCTTTGATGATCTATTTAATACTTATAATTTGCAGGGCAATTAAGATGCAATGTGATAGAAAGTCTTGTGATTTGATTATTTAGCTAAATTAGGTTGGTGGTTTAGGGATTAGGATGGGAGGAATGAGGGAAAATTGGTAAAATACCTGCCTCAAAGCAATCAGGCTCTTAGCTGTAGGGCAAATGTAAAAAAGAAGCTTTTATAGTATTTATTCATTCAACAAATATTCACTCAACAAATAGGCAGTGTGCTAGACAATTGCAAAATAAGTTTGCTGATTACCAATCCCAAGGGAGGATGTAAAATAGCTAAGGGTCATTACTGTGCCAACCACCAGGAGTAGGGGTCTGAGCACTTCAGCCCACTGTGTCTTGGGTTGCACATTTACTACTTTGCCTGAGCCTGGCGAGACAAAACACACCATGAGTTACATAAAGTGAGCTTATTACTTACCGATACTCATTAAAGGACAACCAAAGTCTAAGATACATTAGGAGCTAGTTCCCCAAGTTTCAGAAAAGCTGCCCAAGGTGGATGGAAACTCATTTTCCGGTTCCCCACCTGCACTGCAACTGAAGGACCCCAGAAAGCAGCCCACCTTTGGGTTTATCCCTAAGGCGCAACATGATATGCTGGACTAAAGCACTGAAGGATAACCTGTTTCTATGAGAAGACTAGAATAGAACCTAGGCTGTTTCAGCCGATTCTTCTTTATCTCTGAAGGTTGCATTTCCAGCACATTCTACAGTTATTTTTAAAAATTAGAAGTGAGAAAGGAAGGGCCAGTCTGATGTAAAGTCACTCAGATAACTGTGCTGCAACAACAAAGATACAAAGATGGAAAGGCGTGAATCTTTTCCTTAAGGATTTATAAAATAGTCTATTGTCTATTGTAACAAATCTCCAGTTAGGCAAAATTTGAATATACAATGCAAATTTTTTCTATAAAAAGGGGTTGATATTTTAATTCACAAGTTTATGTATATACTTTATATTTTGTCTATTTCTCTTGATTATGTGGTTTGGGAACCAAAATCACTTTTGTAAAGGGGCATGGAAGCTCCACAAACAAACCAATAAGCAAACTAAAAACTATCTCAATCCATTAAACGTTAAAACAGGGCAAGTGAAAATAAGGTCTATGTTTCTTGGGTGGGGCTTGCATTACTGATGCCTCTTCAGTTCCAACATGGTTTGTGGCCACAGAGGAAGGAAATAAACTTCCATCGCACTGAGTTCTCTGTTGCACTCTCTCCCCGCTCCTGTTCAATACTGGCTTATGTTGGAAGGGAAAGGAATTGCTTCTATCATCGTATTTCTCTGTTTCCCCATTCCCTGCCCTTCCTGCAATAGTAGTTCAGAAACATTATCACTTTAAGGAGACCGTAGCGTTTAAATCAAGCAGAAAGTCAAACAAATACACACTTTCTGCTATTTATCCTTGGGTCACTTTCTTTCTCATTTAAAACATAATTCTTGTCTTTTGGTTTGTGTTGGAAGGATAACACTATGAGACTATCATGGGTCTGAGATCCAGGCAATTCTGGATTTTAAACAGACTGGCAATTAGTGGATTCTCAGTCTTGGGGAAATAAGCATTGGTGAAATTTGGTTTTATCATTTGAAGAATAAGGTTTGTAATATAATACTTTATTTACGGAGGGTAGTTGACTAAAAAGCTGCCGCTTTATTGATTAAAAATTAATGTCTCTGAAAATTCCTGCCCACTTGCAGTATGTTCACACCCTCATTCAAGAAAGCAGGTCAGGTTCACAGTTACATTAAGCTTATCATGACTCCTCAGTTTTCAGAGTCTCTCTCAAAAAGCTTAGGACACATTTCCGGCAGCTTTTCATGAACTGCTTGTGGGGGACACTGGAGGTGCTTTTATCATAAAACATTAATTCAGCTCAGCTACTCTTCTACTTTCAGGTGATTTCTTGATTTTCTGGAGCTCTGCAGGGTGGTGATCTTCTGTATTTCCCTTCTTTGCTAACTATGCTACCTAAATATAACTAGTCTCATCTGGCCTCTTGACCTGTTCTCAAGGTTGAGAATCCTGATGACAACAGAACTCTTGGACACCCTTCCCTGACATCTCAGACTTCCAAGTGGCTATGCAGTTGAGGCCTTCACTAGACCCAGAAGACGTGTCTCTATGTCTTCCAGCCTCCTGTTTGTTTCAATGTACAAATAATCATACCCCAAGCTCCAACCCTGTATAACTGCAAGAAGTCTGGTCCCTTTCCTAAGTAATTCTGAGAATCCTGGGGTTCCCCAAACCTTATTCTTGGCTGCCCCCTTGTCACCTCTAGCTCCATCACTGCTCCCGGATTCTCTGTCATTTTAGAAATCATCATGCTGGCAGTTCTTTCCAGTATCCTTTCTGCCAAACTTTGGTGAAAGACCCTTCTTTTGAAGTGCTCTAAAGCACTGGGAATGTGAACTCATTGTGCTTAACAGACTTTATAAAGAAGTAAGCATATTAGAGAGGCACTTGAACACTAATCAACAGAATGAGAATTTAGTGTTGGATATCATGGCTGTGAGCATCCATTAACCATCACTTCAGAGACAACACTGCTGGATTCGCTTCTCAGCCTCAGTCACACGAAATAGTGCTAGGGTTTATACTCTTCCTCTGGATCAGGGTTCTCTATTTGGTGCCCTCCTACACCAAGTTCAAGACATCTACACCCATATCACAGCCCATGCCAGAGAAAGCAAAAATGTAATAAGCATATATGCATCACTCTGCCAACGTTTCCTTTTTTCTTCTGCATTGTTACTTTTTCTGTCCCTTTTGTATCATTCCTACCAATATATAAACAGACTGTATTGTTTATACATTTAAAAAACTAACCATCTCCTTGAAACTAGATTGTGCGGTGGCTCATGCCTGTAATCTCAGCACTTTGGGAGGTCCAGGCAGGCAGATCATGAGGTCAAGAGATTGAGACCATCCTGGCCAACATAGTGAAACTCTGTCTCTACTAAAAATACAAAAATTTGCTGGGCATGGTGTCATGCGCCTGTAGTCCCAGCTACTCAGGAGAATCATTTGAACCCGGGAGGCGGAGGTTGCAGTGATCCAAGATCACACCACTGCATTCCAGCCTGGGCAACAGAGCAAGACTCCATCTAAAAAAAAAAAAAAAAAATGC
>NW_022302087.1:2260666-2342485 GCF_002776525.5 Piliocolobus tephrosceles | reverse complement strand
AAAAAAAAAAAAAAAAAAATGAACAAACAAAAAACAGAAAAAAAAAAACTAGATTGTCTTACAACTACCTCTTCATTGCTCTTTTTTCTTTTACAAGAAAACTTGAAAGTTCCCTCTATATTCTCTCCATATTTGCTGGCTTTTCTTCCTCTTTTCCTCTTCTTTTTTGAACCCACTGTATTCCATAAGTCCTCACTAATACACCGCCTCTGCTCTTGTCAAGGTTACCATGATCAAATCTCGGTTTCAGCTTGCTGAGTCCCTCTGCAGCATTTGACATCCTGACACTCTCTACTTGAAACACCTGATTCTCTGGGCTCTGAGCCACCTCCCTCTTTGGTTTTCCTCTTCTCTTACCAGCAGCCCCTTCTCCTTTGCTGGTTTCTGAATCTTGAACGTCAGAGTGCCCAGGGCCTCATTCCATAAATTATGTCATCCTCTCTCATGGCTTTAAACATTTACATGCTTTCGGAGCCCAAGCTTACATCTTTGCCTACTCAGAGTAACAACTATGAAGCAAATCAGGTTAGCAATTACCAAAACCAACTTCTGATATATCCTGAAGCTTGTCCTTTCCCATATCTGGCAACTTCTCAGACCCTTAAAATAGATTTATTTAATTTTGTAAAAAAGTCTTTCAATTTTATTTGGATGTTGGAATCCTGCATTTGTATTCTAGAACTTGGGAGCTGAAAAGAACAATAGAAATCAACTAGTTTAATATTCTCATTTTTTAAGTAAGACAATCTAAACTTAGAGAATTTAAGTCCAAGGTGATCAGGTAAAAGTAGTGATTTTTTTTTTTTTTTTTTTTTTGAGACAGAGTCTCGCTCTGACTCCCAGATTGGAGTGCAGTGGCACAGTGTCGGCTCACTGCAATCTCTGCCTCCTTGGTTCACGCCAGATTTTTTTAAAATTTGAATTTAGTTATTTAAATGGACTTGGATCACAAACTACTTGAGGAATTTTATGAAAGACCTAATAAATAATAAATATAAATATAAAATGTAAAAAATAGGAACTAGAAAAAATATAAATGAAAGCACAAAGTCTGGACCATAGTAATAGATACAATTAATATACTTTTCTTAATTTTGGAGTGTCAGTAAATGTACTTATTGGTTACAGGATTATTTCAGACATGTTCAGAACAATGGAGAGTCTGATCTGGCTGAAAACTCAGAGGCACACTAGCCTCTCAGATATGAGTTCAATTATTAATTTATTTTTAAAAGTAATTAATCATCCACATAAAACACTGCCAAACATTTGCTCCTGAGGTTTATTACACATTTACAACAGGCTGGAGCTATTTGGCATTGCCAAGAATATATTTTTAAATTTGTTTGTTAGGCAGTTGCTCCTGAATAATAGTTTATTTGAGATGATTAATCATTTGAGATGGGCCTGTAGACACAAGACACTGCATTATAAATCATATCTTATTTTCATTCATAGGGAATAAAACAATATTCATTTTTTGGACATGATTTATCATTTGCAAGTTGTATCTGCTATCTATGTGGGCTAGGAAAATGGATGGATCGTCTTATTAAAAATTCTTCACCTTTTGCTACTATATTCTTGGCATGGAGAAAACTCATGAGCAGGGACTCCCTGATATCCAAATATTGAGCTGTATTGAATTACTGGATGGAGAAAAGGTTACAGATGAGTTCCTTTGTTATCAGATGAGTGACGTGTATGCCCATGTCTGAGCTTTTCAAGCCATTTCATACAGGTATCATTTGAACTGTTATTTTTTTAATACCTACTTACTATTTACATATACTCTATCTTTTTTTCAGTAGCATGGGGAGTAATACAGGTGTTATGCCTTGAGTTAAGAGTCCTTTTTTTTTCTTTTGATGAAATTCCCTCCAGCTCTCAGTGACATGTAATCTCAAAGTTAAAGCAGTTGGTACTATTTTATGACATGCCACTCTCACCACCTGATAAGTTCCTCAGTTCCCAGACTGCCATTGTGAAATCTGGTCACTAGGGCCATCATCAATGGTAGGATGACATTGGTAGAATGACAGTCTGGTGACAATGGTAGGATGTATACTGTAATTCTAATAGCATTACTCACTTGACGCTGGAAGGAAATTTAATCAGCTAGCAAGAGCAAATAGCTGTGTATTCTTGTCAGTTCTCTTGACTTGGGAGTGGGGGAGACATAAAACTGTGGTCCCTGTACATTATCTAGACTGTTTCCCTAAAGCCTTTGAATTGTATCACCCTCTGAATAACTTCCTCATGATGTGGACTGAGCACAGGGCTTTATGACTAAACTTGCTGTACAATCCTAGCACTTCCGGTTACTGTGTATCTGTGGACAATGTCATTAACCTCTATGAGTTGCAAATACCTTATATGCACAACAGGGATAAAAATATGCATCTCATATTATTGTCCTGAGGGTTGAATGAGCACTTGCATAGAGAAAAGTTTCATAATTGGTAGTTATTGCTGACAGTTGAGATAAGCCTAGGGAAAATAAATTAATTTATGTGAATCTCAGGATTCTCCTGTGTAAAGCAGGGAAGAATACTACTACTTTTGGAGAATTTTCTTTGTGAGTTTTTGATATAATGTATGTAAAACACCTAACTCAGCATCTGGACATAATAGGTGATCAATCATTTTATTGCATCTGCTAACCTCAGTCTGTAATACTCAGAAAACACGGTTTTAAGAGACTGTTTGGACTGATATTCTGGGTGAGTAAAGAGGCAGTACATTGTACAGTAAAGAGCATGGATTACCTGGGTTCTAATTCCAGCTCTGCTACTTATTAGTCTTGTAATCTTGAACAAGTGATATAACCTCTCTGTGCCTCAGATTTCTTATCTACCTAAGGGGGATGATATAGTACCTATGTTGGAATTGAGAGGATTAAATGAACAAACATATGAAATATACTCGATGTAGCACCTAATATACAGTTACTATTGAATAAGTATTTGCTATCATTATTCCCTGTAAGAAGGTCCAAAAACCAACTTTTTAAATTTACACGAAACACACATACACATACATACATGCAGGCATGTGTTCACTCACTTGCACAGGAACACACCTACTGTGGTTGGCTGGGGGTAACCAAGAATAGGCAATAGTTCACTTAATACTGAATTTAGCTGAGAAATCAGTTATGAATTACGTGAAAAGTGGAATCTAATAAGGTAAATTATTTTTCCTTGTTATAGGGATGATGAGTATTATATTGAAGATGCACCAATTTATGGTAACTTAGATGATATGATTTCAGGTAAGTTTTCCATAAATTAAATTTATAAATAAATCAAGTAAATCACACTTGGTTTCACAAAATAATTTAAGTGGCACTTAAAAAAAATCACAATCACACTTAGCTATCCCAGTGGTAACCATCAATTCAAGTACTTTTAGTATATTAATTAGGCTATATTTCCAACGCTGCATATTGTAAGCTGTATTACAATAGCCACTCTAAATCAACATCCTGTTTTTCTACATTCTCTTCATTTCACTCTAGTAGTAATGAGAATACAGGAAGACTCTATTACCATGAATTTCAACATACACTGAATTCTATGAAATAAAGCTATTTCTAGGACAGAAAGTTGTCCACAGAAACAGTGCTTTGTGCTCAGTATACAAAAGCAAATGTATAGTGAATAGCATGGAACAATGAACAGTTTCCTTGGTTTCTCATATTTTAAATAGAGAATGTAGGGCCGGATTGATGGCAGGTGGGAGAAAGAATAACCAAATTGTTGCTGAGTGATTTATATATTTATTTTGTTCATATGTAATAAGTGCTCTTGAATTCCCAGCATCCCTTATCACTTGTATCATCCCGGACACCTAAAAATAAAACATCCCTACATTTCTCAAAACAGATAACCTTGGTCTGATCCTAGAGTTCTGATGATAGAAGCTACTAGCCTTTCCCTGCAAGTACTCATTCAATTCATCAGAGGAGACTTAGGGGTTAAATCCTATTGAACTCCAAGTTTTGAACACAGAGACATCCAGTAATGTACAAAATTTATCTAAAAATCTATATGTTAAAGCACTATGGAATCATCCTAAAGTTAGAAATGTGGGAATTCTCTTTTGTATGATTCAAGAATTTATTTTTATCTTTCCTTTCATTGTAAAGTGTCCTCTAGTGCTCTAAGGAATCGAGAATTATTTTATGGAAATACATTATTAAAAATAATTTGTCCCCATTTCACTTTGGAGAATCATGTTGGCCACCTGTAATATTTGACTACTCGAATTCTTATGTATTCTGATGACTCTAAACCCATCATACTTGTTACTTCCATACTTAAGTGAGCCCAGGTGCCACTTGCACACATTCTGATTTAGTAGGTCCAGGCTAAGGCTTAGAGATCTGTTACTTAACATCCCAGGTGATTCTGATGCAGATTTTCCATGGACCATGATTTGAGAAACACCACTCTACATACCCTTTCTCTGTGTTGCTTTTCAGAAAGAGCTCAATGATTATTAAGTTGCTTTTGTTATAGTAAATATATCTTTTTCTCTCTGAGGGTCAAACTGGTACAATCCAATTTCTGCCAGGTGACTGGTCATCCAATGAGTCACTACTTCACCACTTTCTTCTTCCTTTTAAATGGACATATCTGGGGGAAGAAAGGTATGGATGATTCAAAAGGCATGTCCCTGCAGGATGAAATGAGTACAGATCTGCTGGCTGCTGAACACTGTACAAAAGCCCCAAATACTAAGGACAAGCATTGTGCAGTCCCAGACCCTTAGGCAGTCTGACTGAGATGTCCTGTCACTGATTGATGGGACAAAAGTCATAATATAAACCTTCTTTTTCAAAATTAGGATGTTGGACTTGAAACGTCCCTGAGTAAAACTCCTTACTCAAGGAACAAATTTCAAAATTGTAATCACTGATGTATGTGCACTGTGCTTTGTGGCACTATGCACCATTTGCAGTCTATCTTAAATAGAGAGTACAGGCAATCCTTTAACTTGTGAGATCTCTATAACATTTAAATGGTAGTTTAAGACTGTCAAGTCCTGCAATGGTACAAGAAAATTCATATGATCTAGTTCTTATGCCAAGGATTTATTTTTATCTTACTAACCCTGTAGCTCAAGAGACTTCACTGTTTAATCTGCAGGTAACAGTTTGGGCTTCCTTACTTCTTTGTATCTTCACCAAAAACACTAGTTAAGTAATTCTTGGGCAGTTTATATTTACAGTCAAATGTTGTTTAGATCATGTATTTTTATTCATACTAGTATTTTTAAATTTTCTATCATGAATCACAATCTTTTTAATTCCCAAGAACCAATGGATGAAAATTGCTATGAACAAATGAAAGGCCGACCAGAGAAATCTGTAAATGAGAGGCACGAAGCCACCCCATCTGCACAGGTGAGTTTTGTTTTCTGTTTCCATATTTGCACATTTCAAGAGCATAAGAGTAGTACATGATGATACACATCTGAAATAGCCTGTTAGAAATTTTGCAATCAATTGGGTATCAAGTTCTGGGACCTGACTCTAACTCGGAGTAATGTAAACAGAACTCAAACCATATTCCAAGAGTCAAAATTGTACACAATCACAAAGGCAATAGATTTTAAGGGAATAATGGAATTATTCCTAAGTAATCTATTAAGCTTTTTCTTTCTGATTGAAAATTTTGTGTGTATCACAGAGATCATATAATACAGAAGTTGACACATGGATAATGCTCACAAGACCCAAATGTCAGGAATTCAAAAGACAGAGCTGGGGTAGGGAGAGGGAGACCTTTAGTTATAAGATAAATTAGCTAGACACAAAACATCATATCCCTATTTTAAAAGGCAAATGACTTTCGATTTTAATGCAAGTCCTATGGCTGTGGTCTTACGGCAAGAGATTACAAAATACAAAACACAGTTTATGTGGTTGTAGGCAGGACAAAAACGTAAAGAGAAACATAAAAATGCAGGAAGAAATGGCTAGTTTCTCTTTTTCCTACCACAATTTGTTCAACCTCTTCAGTTTTAGTTCTAACTTTATTAAAAGCCATTAGAAATTTTTAGCCTACATGCTCTTGAAATGCTACACATTTCAATTAAAATAGTCTTTCTTCTCCTCTCAGATCCTGTCTTGTTACTGCCTAGACATAGCAATAGAACCAGCATTTCCTAAGCAATGCTTATGTGTTGGTCTTGTGTTATGTGCTTTATGTGCATTATCTCCTTAGATTTCTATGAGGGAGGCAGCATTATCATTCCCATTTTACAAATGCTCACAAAGGATGAAAACTTGCCCTAGAACACTTAGGTACTAAGTAAGTAGACAGAATCCAAACTTATCCTACCTTACAGAACATTCTCTTCCCTAAAATGACTCACATCTTGAAAATTTCCCAGTGAAGTAGAAGTTTGCTCTTTTTCTTCAGATAAATCCCCTAATAAATCAGATTTTTAAACTTTTTTTTTTTTTTTTTTTTTTTTTTTGAGACAGAGTTTTGCTCTTTGTTGCCCAGGCTGGAGTGTAATGGCACAGTCTCAGCTCACTGCAACTCTGCCTCCCAGGTTCAAGAGATTCTCCTGCCTCAGCCTCCCAAGTAGCTGGGATTACAGGTGCCTGCCACCATGCCCAGCTAATTTTTGTATTTTTAGTAGAGACAGCGTTTCACCATGTTGGTCAGGCTGGTCGCAAACTCCTGACCCCAGTGATCCACCTGCCTCGGCCTCCCAAAGTGCTGGGATTACCGGCGTGAGCCACTGCACCCAGCCAAATATTTTTTAACTAAGAAAGCAAGATGTAGTAGGGTTTGGGAAAAATATAGTCACCAAATCTGTCATCTAATGTTTAGTTAATTATAAAATATAGTTTAGATAAACATATGGAAAACCTGCATGATATAATATGATTTGCTAAATCCATGAAAATAAAAAGAAAACTTCTCAAATAAGTTAAAATACACTATATTATCTGAAGTGTAGAGATTCACAGCACTTTAGTTACAAAAGTACTGAGAATTCTGAATAGAAGTTACTATTTAATACACGTGAATTGTACAGGGTAGCTTTATCTGAGCTGCATCTGGCTTTCACTCAAGTGAAAATTATGCAAAGCCTTAACATGTCTTTAAAGGCTGATCTTTTATAAATTATGTATTTAAAGGTATTTCCAAGAAAATTACTCTTTTCTATTATACTATTCTCATAAATTTAGTTTCACAAATTAGAGGTAATCTCTTTGTATTTGCTCAATTTCATTTCACTACACTGATTATTATCATAAAAAAACACTATCCAGTTTGCTACTACAATACTTACTTTGTTACTTTGGTCAAAATCTAGGATATTATGCATAAAGCTTGATAGACAAAGTGTTTCTTCATTGGAAAAAAAAGGAAATAGGCTCCTTGGTCTTTGAAAATGATGTGTACAGTTCAGAAATTGTAATTTTAGTATCTCAGTCTTCTATTAACTAGGAAGAGTTCATCAGAAAGCCTAGTAATAAAGTTAGTTCACAAGAGTTCCCAAATCCTAAAGCATTTGAAAAACACAAGTGTGAGCTTGCTCCTCTTCTCTTCATGTCCAAATCTCTAATCAATCTTTTCCTCCTCCAGAGGCATCCTCTCTCCTTTCCAAAGCCAATGCTCTTATTCATGATCTTGACCCTTTCTCCTAATTATTTCAGGATCTTGTACTTTCAATTATTTAATTTTTCTCCAGTTTCCATTTTTTAAATGAATTATTACTGTTTGCTTACCAATATGTGAAAATCCCTCCAATATTAAAAAAAAAACCTTACTTGAACTGTTTTTCCTTCTAATTTTTAAACTGATTCTTAGCTTCTTCCTCTATTGTTTTGATTTCTTTTGATAGATACACATTCATTTACCCTGGCTATGTGTTTTCCACCCATGCACTTAACTAACACCGCAATGTGGAAGTCTCCAGTGACTATTAAACATACAATTTGTTTTCCTTTCTTAGGACTCACATTCTTTAACTCTGTAGCTCTTGATAAAGTTGACCAAGTGTTGACCACACATGCATTATTTGGAATGCTTTCACTTACAAATAAAGAAAACAGGTTGAGATTAAATTAGAAATAACTTGACGACAGTATATGGCAGTGGGAAGAAAATAGAGTATGGTTCCAGTTAGGCAGCTATTACAATTTTTCCAGAAATGAGGATTTTAAGAATAAAAAGCTAGACAAAAAAACGACAACAAAAAAATCACACGGCCCGGCGCAGTGACTCACGCCTGTAATCCCAGCACTTTAGGAGGCCAAGGAGGGCAGATCACCCTAGGTCAAGCGTTTGAGACCAGCCTGACCAACATGGCGAAATTCAGTCTCTACTAAAAATACAGAAATTAGCCAGGTGTGGTCGTGGGCGCCTGTAATCCCAGCTACTTGGGAGGCTGAGGCAGGAGAATTGCTTGAACCTGAGAGGCAGAAGTTGCAGTGAGCCACTACACTCCAGCCTGGGCAACAAGAGCGAAACTCCATCTCAAAAAACATGCACACACACACACACACACACACACACACAAAGCAGGGGGTATAAACAGAACCATTTTTTCTATCTGGCAAAGAATATAAAACGTTTCACTCTTAGCATGAAAACAAGTGCCAGTGGGGAGATATTTACTTATGCAATAGAAATGTTGTTAATCCAAATGTTATTTCTTCACTTTATCCCTGCAAATCAATACAATTTTGGCCTAGTCTTAAAGAGTAATACTTAATACATAAATCTGTGTTTTGTTCAATGGCTGTCTTAAAGTTTTAGCCTACAAGTTTTCATAATTACAATGCTACCTTACTTTTGGACAGTAGTTATAGCTTCCATATACATTATCTCTATGTACTAACCATAACCACACTATGATGATTTGCATTTTCTAGGCAAGAAAATTGAGGCTCAGAATAGTTTTAAAAACCTGACCAAGATCCCATGATCAGTGTATGGCAGAGCTGGGATTCAGTTGTAGTCTTTCCAATGCTAAATTCAAGGTCTTGCCTTTAGCATGTTGCTTCCCCTAGATAGCCTAGTTTCCTGTCTTTCTTTAGTATTCACCCAGGTCTAGTTCAGAGAAGCCCATTGGGCCCTCTTAGATGTGAATGGATATCTCCAAGACCAACCCAAATGAGTTCAAAAGGGAGCTGGGGAAGCCAGATAAGAAAATAATAGGGAAAGATAAGAAATTTAGTTATTTGCCAGATATCCGTCATGTAAGTGAATATTGTTATCTTTATACTTCTGAATCTTAAAAATGTAGAAAAATTGGGGACTTTTATGTATCATTAAATGACCAATTGTTAGGTACATGTAAAGTAGACCTTGTGATTTGGTAAACTCCTTCCTATCATGCTTATTCCTACTTTAATAAACTGGACTATTGTTACTTGGTAAGAGCAACACAGAGCCAGAACTACCTTAGGTGGAGGTGGAGGTAGAGGCAGGTAAGAATCAACCTAAAATGTTCATGTACAGTTAGAGTATAAGAAAGAAATAAAAATCTAGGAAAAAGTTTCATCTAAGCACTTTTTCAACTCAATATGTTGACTGACTATAGTTTTCTGTTCTATTTGTTTTTGTTTTTGTTTTTTGTACTGACAAATTTGGCAAAACAAGGTAGGTGAGGCCTAGAAAACAAGTTACTTGGTTTTCATTCACCATAGAAATTTCCAGAAGTCAAGCTAAAGAACAGGCTAACAATGAAAAATTAACATCCCTTTCTTTTAGGCAACCAATGAAACACAGATGTGCTACGCCTCACTCGATCACAGCATTAAGGGGAAGCGCAGAAAGCCCAGGAAACAGAATTCTCATTTCTCAGACAAGGATGGACATGAACAACTACATGCAATAGATGCCAGAGTTTCTAAGACCACCTTAGTAGACAGTTTCTCCCAAGAAAATCAGGCAGTAGAGGAAAACATTCACGATGATCCCATCAGACTGTTTGGACTGCTCCGTGCTAAGAGAGAACCTATAAACTAGCTGGGCCATGATCTAGCTCAATGATTTGGCTCCTATTGAAGATGGTTGCTATGAAAACAAGATCCTCAGAGGACACAGAAGGACTTGGCGGCAGGGTGATGACCTGATCATTTGTTGATGGGATGGTGGCTTACCTCTTATTCAGAGCTTACACTTATGCATGCCAAATGTAATGCTGCGAAAATCAGTATTTCAAATAACTTAAAAAATGCTTTACTACTAAAATGTAAAAAATTAATGTGCTCACCTCGGCAGCATATATACTAAAACTTAATAAAATCCAACTTGAAAATTGAGCCTGATAACAAAATTACAAATTCATAATACCTAATACTTAGGGAAATTTTTTAAAAATTTAAACATGAATGTATTCTGGAACAAGTTAGAAGAAAAATAAAAGCCCATGAGTTTTGTTTTTAATTCTCCTTTCTCACCAATGGGCAATAGCCCATAATTGAAATAAATTTCTAATTGAAAGATATAGGAAATATTAAAATGCATTACTGAGAAGTAATATAATTTTCTTACAAAGTATTTTTCCCAAAGATAGCTTTACCGTTTCAAAAATTGTCAAATTAATGCCTGCTCCTTACAACAACAAACAAATATCAAAAAGAGTTTAGGAATTCTACTAGCCAGAGATAATCACTTGGAGAAACTTTCTATATATCCTTCTAAATATTTTTCTGGGCATGCTTATGTATGTATATCAGGTGTTTCTCTTTTTGTTTTAACGAAAAATGTGGTTTCTTTTGTACACATTACTTAAACTGTCTTTTCACTCAACAATATATTGTGGATTTATTTTCACTGTTGTATTTAACTATATATAAATACACTTATATATCATAATTTTAATGTCTGCTTAGCACCCCACCGATAACCAAATCAGAGTTTATTTAAATAATTTTAATGACTTTTTAAAAAGCAAGGTTGAGATGACAATGTTTCTTTCAGTAATTAAAAAATACTGCTTCACTGTCTTTTCACTTTGTTTCTGATGAAACATCTACTAGAATACTTGTCTCTGTCCTTACGTATGATTTACATTATTTTTCTGATTGTTAAGATTTTCCTTATTACTGGTTCTAATTTGATTAATATGTGCCAAGACATGGTTATTTTTCAAGTGTCTTGTGTTTGGAATTTGTTGAGCTTCTTAGATATATGTATTTATAGATTTCATCAAATTTGGGGGGGAAATGACCAGTATTTTTTTTTCTGTGACCCTCCTCATTTTCAAGTTTTTCAATTATTTGCAAATGGTCCCACATTTTACTTATCTGTTTATTTTATTTCATTCTTTTTTGTATTTTATTTTGGATAGTTTTTCTTGCTACATCTTCAAGTTTATGAATCTTTTCTTCTAAATGATCTAATCTGCCATAATCCTAGACAGGACTTTTTAATCTCAGATAACTTAGTTTTTATTTCTATAAAATTAGTTTAGGTCTTTTGTCCCCCATCTTTCATGTCTCTGTCTAACATACTTAGTCTCTCATCTAACATCTTCAACCTATGGATACAGCTGTCACAACTGTTTTAATGCTTTTTAAAATCTGCTAATTTTATTATCTGTCATTCTGAGTGAGTTTCAAGTGATTTATTTTTCTCATTGTGGGTTACAATTTTCTGCCTCTTTAAATGCCTGATGATTTTTGATTGGACAGAAAATACTGTACGTTTTCCTTTATTTGGTGATGCATATTTTTGCATTCTTATAAATGTTTTTGAGCTATGTAACTGAAAACTAACTTGGTAGTTTGTTTTCAGTTACATAGCTGACTGAAAACTATCAAGTTACTTGGACACAATTTGATCATTTAGAATCTTGCTTTTAAATTTTGTTAGATTAAGCCAGAGCAGCTTTTAGACTAAGTTAAATTTAGTTTATTACTGAGGAAAGATCCTCGTTAGTACTTAGTACCACTGTTCATGAATTATGAGGTTTTCCACTTCGGCTGTTGAAAACCGACACTATTCCCAGCCATGTGTGAGTCATACGCACTGTTTTCTTTATTCACTTCAGGTGGGTTTTTTCCCCAAGTTCAGGTAGTTTTGTCACTTGCGTGCACTGACCACTACTTAACCGAATACTTAAGGGCAACTTTTCACATATCTCCACAATTTTCTCTACATGCAGCTCCCTTCTCTCCAGTACTCTGCCTTTTTGACTTCTCTTGACCTGGAACTCCATCTCCTCAATTCAAGAGATCAATGGACTTTTAACTAGAGGAATCTACCTGCTCCAAGCCCTGAAACTTTTCTCCAGGAAATAAGAAAGGGTGATTACCTCATTTGTTTCCCATCTTTCAGGGACTCTTGACTCTTGTCCTTCATTGCCTGAAACAGTGTGTCAAGTAACACTTTCATCTCCTTTGTCTGGATTTTAGTTGTTTCCGCTGGCAGAGTATGTTCAGGTAGGAGGTACATCTAGGATGTTATTCTCTCTTCGCCAGAGGCAGAAAGCCAAAGCATTCTTACCACTTTACTGTAATTCTATAGTATATTTTTAGTGTAATTTAGTATAATTCCATAAGCTAAGCAGGACTATTTGAAATGTGAGTAAGCGATGAATTACTGAGCATCATGTAATTATTGCAGACTATATATACTTTGCCTTTGGCAGTTTTCAGGGCTTATGTTCCAGAAGGAATACAGGATGAATATCCTGTATTTGGAACCAGAGGTGTTTCTGATTTTTAGATTTTGGAATATTTATTCATATGTAGTGAGGTATCTTAGGAATGGAACTTAAGCCTAAACAGAAAATTCATTTACATTTATATACACATAGCTTGAGGGGCATTTTATGTAATATTTGTAAATAGTCTTGTGCATTCGTCACATAATGTCAGGTATGGAATTTTCCACTTGTGGAGTCATGGCACCGAACAAGTTTTCCATTTTGGAATATTTTGGATTTTGGATTTTCAGATTATGGATCCTCAGCCTGTATCATTATAAGCCTTAACATTTCAACTGCAAAAAAAAAAAAAATGTGTACAGAGGAAAAGAAAAAGAAAAATCATGACTAGAAAACAGATGAATTTCAAGTCTTGAGATTTTCACTGACAATGTTTTAAAAGTTCCAATAAGTTGAACTCAAATCTCCAGAATAGGAGGGATAACTCATTTCCTTTTGGTATTAAATGGCTTATTTCTGGCAGAGTTGTTGTGCCCTGAGTTCCGAGACCCCCCCTCAAAGACGACCACCAGAAACCGAAGTCAAAGCCAAGCGGCCGGGATCACTTTATTGCAGGTTCGAACCCGGACCTCTCTCCATACAGGCGTAGTCAGGAGGGCAAGAGAGAGGTCCCGAGCACAGCTCAAGCCTACTTTTTATAGTAAGGCACAAACAGGTTACAGAAGATTAGAGCATTTTTGCAGTTACAAGATTGGGATTGGTTGACATTTTGAAGTTTGAACATTCGGCAGTTTCTGATTGGCTCCCGCCCTTTTTTAAACTACAAACGTCTAGGGTTTTTTTTTTTTTTTTTTTTTTGGACAAACTGCTTGCTTAACCATGGGTGGGAGGGGGGTGGTTTCGATTGAGCAAGCAGGGGGTACATGACTGGGGGCTGCAAGCACCAGTAATCAGAACAGAACAGAACAGGATAGGGACTTTCACAACGCTTGTCCATACAATGTCTGGAATCTATAGATAACATAACCGGTTAGGTCAGGGGTCGATCTTTAACTGGGCCCAGGGTGCCGCCCGGGCTGTCTGCCTGTGGATTTCATTTCTGCCTTTTAGTCTTTTCAGAGTAAAGGGAGGGTGATTAGTTTAGACATGTGCTTTAAATCTTTCTCTGAGGTTTTGTCATTTGATTAACAGAACAGACAATTTATGTTAACACAGAAAAACAGAGCATTGACAGAAAGGAACAAGACAGAATATAAATTCAACAGAGGTACACTTCTAAATGCTGTTTGCAATTCTTTAACCTCTTCTGAAGGGCTCTTCTGCACCCACTCATAGCTTCTACTACCTAGGAAGTCGTGGCTGACTGCATCAAGTGTGGGTACCTGAATCAAGACAGTAGATTCTCCTTTCTTTTTTTGAGTTTCAGTGAAACTTTATTTACAAAAACAAGCAGGCCAGATGTAGCCTAGAGGCCATAGTTGTCTGACACCTGGCAAGATCATTTGTTTCATTAGGAGCTTGCAAAATGATATTCTAGTCCTGTTATTCCTTCATATATTAGTTGGAATACATTATAGGAAGAAGACAGTAGATTCATCTTTGAACCAATCTAGATACAAGAGACCGGATACTGATCAGAACAACAACAGAAAAAAACAATAGATAGAATTGGGGCTTTGAAAAGCAAGTACAAGTACAAGGGGAAGAAACTAACAGTAAGATGGCAGAGACTGGAGTTCAAAACTCCGTAACTCATCAGACTAATCATATAACAATCATGACAATGACGAGTCATATTTATTGAGAACTTGCTAAGCATAAGACACTGTGGTAAGTGCTTACCTGCATTCTTAATTTAATCACATAACACCCTAAAAGATAGATGCTATTAAGTCCGAATCTTAAAGATGAAGAAACCAAGACTGATAAAAAGTAACTTGCCTGATGTCACACAAATAAACTGCAGACTCAGGATTTGAATATAGGTAGTCTAAGTCTAGACTTAGACTTGCTTACTTGCTCTGTAGAACAGCTGATTTCTAGAGTTGGGTTTAAGTGCTCTTGGACCCTATTTCTTAATTTTATCCCTGCATCCTGTCTATTTAACAATAGTAATCTCTAAGTGCTGTGCCTGCATTTCTGTTATTTAAAATCAAAAGAGGCTAACTAAAACAAATTGAAAACAATTCTTAAAAATAATGACGATTTATGGCAGTTTGTACACACTAACTGCCCTTCTAATTTAGGAAAAATCCAACAATAAATCCACTTAAATGACAGTTTGTTGCTTTCAATAAACACTAAGACTTACATCTACCACAATATTTTCATATTAAAGTGTTTTTACAGGAAAGTATTTTATTAATACCACTTGCTTTAAAATGACTTACCTTTTCTTTTTCAGTTTTGTATATTAAAAAAAGAGGTTTTCCCTGCAGTGACCTCATATTCACTCTCCATAAAAGACAGAACCCAAAACTAACTCACAAAAAATAAATAAATCCCAATATTGAAGCTAAAACATAATTCTGTGCCCAGTTTTATCTAATTTTGTCTGTAGGGGATGAAAGTTATCTCATTTGGAATCAGGGAAACATTCGTTATTTAGACCAAAATGGAAGAGAATGGAAAAAGAACCTCAATCAACAGCATTCTTGGCCACCTCTGATGTAGTGGACAAGTCTTTCAAGATGTCAGTATCCATCATAACACTTGAGAATTAAGTAGGTTTATTTCTTCCATCTGCATTGATTAAGAACGTAGTTGGTAGATTAACTGAAAAAATTGGGTCAAGTGCGGAATAAATTTTTAAAGTACCATAAACATTTAAATTTAAAATGTATAAACATTTATTCATTAACTTTTGATATAGGGCCAACGCCTTGCCTTGAGTAGGTCTATGATTGAAGTTCCATGTCATTTTTCTTATATAAATATCATTGTCCATAAAACACTGTCTACAGTCCCAGTTTTAAAGTGAAATAAGAAATTAAAAACATTTCTAATGAAATCTAACTGCAGCATCTCTCAAGATTTTTGGCTTTTCTTCCAAGACTTTAAGAGTTATTTCACCCTTACCTAAATTGTCAGTAATTTGTTTTTAGTGATTCTGTTTATTGATTCTTTGGAATCAGTGAACTTAACTGTCATAGGAAAAGTTCCCTCCACACCCATATTTCATTAGGACACATAACAATTAATTATCTTACGTAATTACGAGTAGAGCCAGAATAATCAAGTGCAGGAACCAACGCCATGCACTCCTTGGAAACACAGTTTTGGTAGTGGGAGAGACTCAGCAGGTTATAAGAATAGTCTACTAGCCATGGTGTTTATTGTGCTGGCTCAGGATTCAGTATGTTGATAGAAGGAAGGGAAAATGGCTCACATAGGTAGAGGTCAGTTAACAATGCTTCTATTTTACAAACCCAAATTAACTTTACAGGATGAATTGTTAGAACAATGGAAGGGTCTCCCACATCATTTTTTTGTTGTTGTTGTTTTGTCTTTTTTCATTTTTTTTAACCACACAAGCAGTAGTGGTACCTAAAAATTCTACCATTTGAAAAATTAATTTTTAAATTAAATACTCTACTTTTTAGTCTTTCTACAAAGTATTGAGAGAGAAAAATCTTAAGCAAACTGGGCCAAATCAGTTTTTCTCCATTTTCCATTCTCCCATTTTTCCTAAGTACAGAATCTTTACTTTTAACTGGTGATCAAGACAGCATTAACTTCTTCTCAGGTTAACTAAACTTCAGACAGATTTCTTCCTGTGCGTTTTCCTAAAGTATTTACTAAAAAAAAAAAAAAACTCATTATTGCAAATTCTTTTTTGGCTTCCTTTCAAATGTATATGTATCCTCAAAAAGCTTTTAACCTATTTGATTACCCCCAGAAATGTCTCTCTCAAAAACCTGAAAACCATCTCTTTGAAATGTAATTTCTGAAGGAAGATAATGCCTTTATCCTCCAGTCTGTGGGAGGGCAAAAGCCTACCTTCTGTCATGGAGATAGGTCAGAATTTTCTTTTATAGTGGGTAAGACTAATTAGCAATCACAGGTGGCTTACCATTACCCCCACCCCACTCTTAAAAACTCTCCAGCCCTTTGTTTCACCCTGAACTCAGAGGCTGAGTTGAGTTCAACCTCTCTCCTCTATTACAATAGTCTTGAATAAAGTCTCTCTTGCTTAACTTTGGCATGTTTTTCGCTTTAATACCAGATGCTCAGCTGCTGGAGCAATGTTCCCCCTGTAGCTTGTGTTGCCTTTCTTTGGCTCCTCATTACCTGTAGCTGGAATAAAGATGTGGTGGCTGAAGTCTGAATAGCAATATTAGATCACAAGATAGAATGCATGGGCTGAGGATGGCAGAGAAATAGGATAAAAAGAGCTAAATTCCTAACACGTGGAACAGCATCCCAGCCTTAGACCACCTATCTCCAGCCTTCTTTAAAGTGAGAGATGAATTTCCGTTTTATTTAAGCCATTGTTGTTTTGAGATTTATGTTATTCACAGGTGGACCTAATTCACAGATGAACTAATGAACCCAAAATATCTTGATTTCATTTTTCACTTAACTTCTTTTGAAGAGGTAATAAGGACTACTAAAAAGATGTCATTTGGGGTGAAGTGGGGTTGGCAGAATGAAATTCACTGGTATTAGGTTGGTGTAAAAGTAATTGTGGTCTTTGCCATTAAAAGTAAGGGAAAGACCAGGCACGGTGGCTCACAACTATAATCCCAGCACTTTGGGAGGCTGAGGCGGACGGATCACGAGGTCAGGATTTCGAGACCAGCCTGACCAACATGGTGAAACCCATCTCTACTAAAAATACAAAACTTAGCCAGGTGTGGTGGCATGCATCTATAATCCTGGCTACTCAGGAGGCTGAGGCAGGAGAATCACTTAAACCTGGAAAGCAGAGGTTGCAGTGAGCCGAGATCGCGCCACTGCACTCCAGCCTGGGGGACAGAACAAGACTCCATCTCAAAAAAAAAAAAAGTAATGGAAAGACTGTAATTACTTAATAAATTAGGTCAGTCTGACCTAATTTATTCAACCTCAGCAGGCCTTAGAAGACAAGGTTCCAGCAGCACCAACCTAATATTTTTCCATGTACTGAATCTGCTCCAGACCACCCAGAACATTTGTAGAGATAAAAGAAAAGTCAGTTTCCTGTAAGACTAATACGAAAAATTCTCACATATGCATTAAATTATTTCCTCTCCATTAAAATTTAGGATATTTTATCTGTAACTATGAGAAATTAAATTTGTATACAATTATTGGTTACTATATTCACAAGTTCAGAAGAAATATAGTCAAAAGAATAAAATTAACTTAAGGAGATCAATTAGAAAATGGATAAGACATATGCAGATAGTTTAAATAAATATTAACCTATTTTTAAAAGACCAACAATCCCTTGGTTATTTACGCTTCATCTGCTCTCTAAATCTTACTATCAAATTGTTGTTATTGTTTTGTTTTTTTGGTTTTTTTTTTTTTGAGACAGAGTCTCGCTCTGTCCCCCAGGCTGGAGTGCAGTGGCGCCATCACGGCTCACTATAACCTCTGCCTCCCGGGTTCACGCCATTCTCCTGCCTCAGCCTCCTGGGTAGCTGGGACCACAGGTGCCCACCATCACACCCAGCTAATTTTTTAAAAAATATTTTTTAGTACAGACGGGGTTTCACCATGTTAGCCAGGATGGTCTCGATCTCCTGACCTCATGATCTGCCTGCCTCGGCCTCCCAAAGTGCTGGTTACAGGCGTGAACCACTGCACCCGACATTACTATCAACTTGTTAAGGGCAATATCACTTACTGTCACTAACTTGATATCAATTACCAAGTTAGTATCAGTCTGACCTAATTTATTCAACCTCACCAGGCCTTAGAAGACAAGGTTCCAGCAATAGACAAAGCGGTCTGCAGAGTTCAACGCTGAATACCGGTTAGGGAAAAAGAATAAAGAAGTGGGACAGTCAGATTCTTATTGGGAGGCAGAAGTTGTAGCCTCTCGTTGCAGGGGATTTAGCAGAGCAGGGAAACTTGTTTCTCTGGCCAGAGGTGCTGCAGTGTCCCCTGCTCTCCAAGTTTCTAAACCTTTGATTACCTTAAGAAAGAATTACCTTTACTTGTGCTTGTTGACATCTTGTCAATTTTGCCACTCTTGTGACATTAGCATATTCCTCTTTAGCAAAAATCAGAATGTGGTAGATGAATGCCACATGTTCCTTCTCTCGCTGTTAAGAAGTAACATCCTATTCATCCTTTATTCCGTTTCTGCAAATAAAAATGAGGCCTTAGGCCTCTTTTCACTTCTTACGCTAAGTAATGAAGTTCCCAAGCCTGGCCTTAAAAAATGCAAGTCTTCACAATTAACAATAGGTGGCTAAAAAAGATGAAGAGATGTCCCCTGTCTCCTGAAGTTACAAGATAGGGCTTTCTGCATCATAAAATAAATTCAAATAGTCTGATGTGATAAGGTATTAAATTAAGAACATTCACAAGAATATCAATCTTGTTTCTGTGCAACAAGGAGACTTGTGTGAATATTCATAACTGTTGCCAACTTGTTCTATTCTCTGTTAATATAAATTTGTCCTTGGAAGTATTGTTAGAAGAAGAGATTCTTCTAAGACTTTGATGTCGTTAAAGTTTGTTGCAATGCCCTGTGAGAATAACCAGAGGAAACCTGCAATTCTGATTGGTTATCTTACTTGCTCTTGTAATATTATTGTAATTGACACCTCAGTGCTTGTTTGTTCATTTGTTTTTGAGATGGAGTATTGCTCTGTCACCCAGGCTGGAGTATAGTGGCGCAATTTCAGCTCACTGCAACCTCCGCCTCCCGGGTTCAAGCTATTCTCCTGCCTCAGCCTCCCAAGTAGCTGGGGCTACAGACATGTGCTACCACACCCGGCTAATTTTTTTGTATTTTTAGTAGACGGGGTTTCACCATGTTGGTCAGGCTGGTCTCAAACTCCTGATCTCAAATGATCTGCCTGCCTCAGTCTCCCAAAGTGCTGGGATTACAAGCATGAGTCACCATACCCGGCCACTTCAGTGCTTTTAAACAATATAAATGCTTGAAAGATTACTAGGTCATACAAAAAAATAATCACTGTCACTTTTTTTCTGACAGGCATGATGGAAAAGTTAAAGCCTATGACTGCAACTTTTTTTTTTAACAAAGAGATTGAGAGTCTAGCTAATTTATCGGCAATAATATCTATTTAAATCTACCTAACAAGCTATTATAAGAAGGGGCAACTGAGGTAGTAAAATGTAGAAGTAGGCAAAATGCAAGGAGCAGTTATTTTCAAAATGACCCTGTAAGGCATTCTTCCCACAAAAATTTGTGTAAGCCCACTATGTGCTAGTCACTATTCTAGTGTAATGGCCAACCCCACACCCAATCGGTGTTGGAGGCTATCGACAACAGTCCCTGGTTTTGTGTATGCACTTTCCCCATCCTCATGCAGCCAGGTCCCTCACAGGAAATTGAGCTGTTCCCCAGGTGAGAAAAGGAAATCAAGGTGGGGCATAATTAGTTCAAGGGTATTGTAATAGAGCCACAGGAAGAAATGACTTCTCATCTATCTGAGCACTTTTGCACCTGATGTGACACCCAGAACTGCTGCAGTCATCTTGTTACTACTCTGAGGATGAAGCCAGAATCAAGAGACTGAGCAGAGATGGGAGAATACAGCCAAAACCACTTGGGGCAGTTTACTCAGCCCTCACCCTTGTCTCTTACCCAATTAAGGGACAAAGGCCTGTGGATTTTGTTACTATATCCCATTTCATTTTTCTTTTTCCCTCATCCAGGCTCATGGCATCTTTCACCTGACTTACTACAATAGCCTTGTAATTTATCTCTCTTCCCAAAGTCTTTTGCTTACTCTCAGAGTGTGTCTAAGACATAGCACAGATTATTTCCCTCCTCTTTTAAAAAAACTCTTATTGATTTTCATTGCTTAGATCAATTGTTCTCAAACTTCAATGAGAAGCAAAAAATCAGCAGGGGATTTTATAAAGCATACGTATGTGAGTCACATACTTCAGTGATTCTGATTCATAAGTTTTCTATTGGAGCCTAGAAATCTACATATTAACAGCTTGTGATTCTTATGTAATATGGCCCTTGAATCACCATTTTATAAGCATTTATTTAGATGTGAAAGGCCAAACTGTTGCAGAACTTTCTCCTTAGTTCAGCTAAAACCGGGTTTTTGTCACATGACCAGGCAAGATTAGGCTCATAGACACATAAAAGGGTGAGGAGTAGAATTTATTGGGTGAAAAGGAAAAAGGAAAAATAACTCTCAGTGAAGTGAGAGAGAGTCCTGCTACAGGTTTCCCACCTCACAGATTGAATTCCAGGTCACCAACAAGGAACTGAAGAGGCCAGGCTCCTCCCCCTGCCACTGGCACGAACTTCCCGAGGCTCCACCCTGTCCTCCCAGTGCTCAGGTGGGCATTATTCAGTCAGCAGAGGGCAGCTTCATCCGGGACCAGCAGTCTAGTTTTTCAGCCTTCAGGCCGTTTTAGGCTTGAAGGTGAGGTTTCTCCAGGGACCCCTGGCTGTCTCATCTCTATCAAAACTACTTAACCAGAATTCTTATGTCTTTGCCCTGTCTGCAAACATCTTTCAAATTGTATTCATTCACAATATCTCCTATATACCAATATACCAACCACACTTGACTACTGCTTCCTAAGCATACCATGCATTTTCAAGGTTCTGTGATTTAACTTTCCCTGCCTAAGATAATCTTCCCTATCCTTGAGATATAGCTTAAACAACCCATCCTTCATTAAGCCTCCTTTGACCTGCCCCTTCAATGGCATTATGTAAATTCCTTGTCCTTCCTATATATTCCAAAATCACACGATCTGGTCCTCTACTTAGCACTTTAACAATGTGTCAGAGCCATTTCTGAATCTCAAATAAATTATAAACATCTGAATTAAGGCTTTATTTCATGTATCTGTGTTAAAAATTCTCGACAGGGAGTGGTGGCTCACACCTGTAATCTCAGCACTTTAGGAGGCCAAGGCGGGCAGATCACAAGGTCAGGAGATGGAGATCATCCTGGCTAACACGGTGAAACCCCGTCTCTACTAAAAATACAAAAAAATTAGCCGGGCGAGGTGGGTGGGCGCCTGTAGTTCCAGCTACTCGGGAGGCTGAGGCAGGAGATTGGTGTGAACCCGGGAGGCAGAGCTTGCAGTGAGTAGAGATGGCGCCACTGCACTCCAGCCTGGGCAACAGAGTGAGACTCTGTCTCAAAACAAAACAAAATTCTCACCAGACATTCCAAAATGCTGGAATTATCATGTACATGTTATAACATAACTCTTTACATTTTTAAATAATAAATTAGGGCATTGGAAATATGAAGAGAAGAAAACATATTAACAAAATTGACCAATCAAGTTTGAAAAAAAGAACTTTTAGAAAAGAAATATTAGATATTTACTATTTGAAATACATAAAACATTTGATGTCAAATAAGTTAGAATAGCTAGTGGTTGATGGTAACTGAAGAAATGACTCAATATGAAGTATAAAGAGATGACAAACATGAAAAATGTTAAGATACTTGAGAGACTAAAGTTTTATGTAGAGGTAACTGACGTTCTTGAAGATAATAAAAATAATGGAAAATTTGCAATCTTTCAAATACTCGAAAATTTTCCAGAAATGATATTTAATCAAAAAGCAAATTTAGGAAGTGCAATGAATCCATATCTAGATGCTTTGTACTGAATTTGCAGAATATCAAAGACCAAGAGATGATCTTAAAGTAGCCAGAGAAAAAGATCCTTACAAAGAAGTTATTATTCTGACAATTGACTCCTCAAATGCAGCAATACAAGCCAGAAAGATAATGGAATATGATATGGTTTGGCTGTGTCCCCACCCAAATCTCATCTTGAATTTCCACGTGTTGTTGGAGGGACCCCATGGGAGTTAATTGAATCCGAATCATGGGGGCAGGTCTTTCCTGTGCTCTTCTTGTGATAGTGAATAAGTCTTACGAGATCTGGTGGTTATAAAAAGGGGAATTTCCCTGCACAAGCTCTTCTGTCTTTGCCTGGTGCCATCCACGTGAGATGTGACTTCCTCCCCCTTGGGTTCCCTCATGATTCTGAGGCTTCCCCAGCCACGTGGGACTGTAAGTCCATTAAACCTCTTTCTTTTGTAAATTGCCCAATCTCAGGTATGTCTTTATCAACAGCATGAAAACAGACTAATACAGAGTAAAATCCTTAAAATGCTGAGATAAAATACCCCTCAAGTTAGAATTGTCCATCCAGCTAAACTATTAGGTTGCTGAAAAAGTAATTGCAGTTTTGCATTAAAAGAAATACCAAAAACCTCAATTACTTTTGCACCAACTGAAATATTTTCCAAAAATTGTTGGACATTTTCAGAAAAATTAAAAATGACAGAATTTACAACTCATAGAACTATTTAAAAGAACTTCTATGAAGAGATTTCAGGAAGAAGAAAATTGATTTCAGAAAGAAAGTCTGAGTTGCAATAAGAAATATAGTAAAGAAAATGTTAAACTTAGACATAAATTGGAAAAAAAACCATTAAATTGCACTATAAAAATTTTCAATTTTTGGATTAAAAACACAGACCAAAATAACATATTTATCTGGAGGAGATAATCAAAGTATTTAAAATTTTTTATATTGCTCAAGATGAGTGTAAAGATACTTACTATCGGCCGGGCATGGTGGCTCATGCCTTTAATCCCAGCATTTTGGGAGGCTGAGGTGGGCGGATCACGAGGTCAGGAGTTTGAGACCAGCCTGGCCAACCTGGTGAAATCCCGTCTCTACTAAAAATAAATTATCTAGGCGTGGAGGCAGGTGCCTGTAGCCCCAGCTACTTGGGAGGCTGAGGCAGGAGAATTGCTTGAACCCAGGAGGCAGAGGTTGCAGTGAGCCGAGATTGTGCCACTGCACTCCAGCCTGTGCAACAGAGCAAGACTCCATCTCAAGAAAAAAAACAAAGACATTTACTATCTTTGCACTAATTTAAATGTGGTTGTTAAATTTGTTAGATTATTATTGAAAGAAACAGAATGTAAAACTTCCAAATAAGTGGAAGGAAGAAAGAGAGAGGGAGGGAGAAAACCCCCCAAATAAGCAAAAACAAAAAACTGCAATTTCTCCCAAAAGCCCAAGAAGAAAGGGAGACAAAAAGACAAAAGTGACAAAAATTGAAGATACAAAATAAGATGGTAGAAATTATTCCAAATGTATCAACAGTCTCAGTCAATGTTACTAGACTAAGATCTCAATTTAAAAGACAAATATTTTGAAAATGGAGAAAAAGGTCCACTGATATGCTAACTAGAAGCAGTACACCCAAAACATAGGATACAAAAGTTGAAAATAAAAAGAAGAAAAATATGCTAACCAAATGACCTGAAAGAAAACTGTTTTGGCTATATTATCAGCCAAAATTGATATGTAAACAAAAGCAATACTAGAGATAAAAAGAGTCATTGCAATTAATAAAGTTAACATTTATTAAGAATATATAACAATCCTGATTATATGCACCTAATACCATATATAAATCTGAAATTTACAGAACTACAAAGAGAAACCATAAGAATAACAAGACTCCAACACAACTTTATAATTAATAGATTAATAAACAAAGAAATTGATAAAAGTTTGGAAGATTTGAAAAACACAGTAATCTTGACACAATGTAAAACTTGTAAGTTGCTGTGCTGGGCTCTGGCGAACTGTTATACTGTAAAAGGGTTAGAAGTTGATTCAGATCTTAATTTTCTCCATCATAAGGATAGCTAAACGTGGACTGGGTGTCTTCAGCCTTACAGGTCAGTCTCATCTGACCTCAGGCAGCTTCATTCATTTACCTTAGCATGACATGACACAAAAAAGTTTGAGAAGAACTGAGATAATGGACTTATACAGAAGACTATATGAAGTAACTGGACATCATTTTTTTTTTTTTTTTGAGACGGAGTCTCGCTCTATCGCCCGGGCTGGAGTGCAGTGGCCGGATCTCAGCTCACTGCAAGCTCCGCCTCCCGGGTTTACGCCATTCTCCTGCCTCAGCCTCCCGAGTAGCTGGGACTACAGGCGCCCGCCACCTCGCCCAGCTAGTTTTTTGTGTTTTTTAGTAGAGACGGGGTTTCACCGTGTTAGCCAGGATGGTCTCGATCTCCTGACCTCGTGATCCGCCCGTCTCGGCCTCCCAAAGTGCTGGGATTACAGGCTTGAGCCACCGCGCCCGGCCTGACATCATTTTCAAGAGTATATGGAACATTTATGAATATTATCGACTATATTGTAAGCCATAAACTAAGTCTCGCTATACATCAAAGAATCAGAATTAAGCAAACATATTCCTTTACAATTACATTAAATTAGAAATCAATTTCTAAAAGGTAAGTAAAAACCCATATATTTGGGAATTATAAAAATACACTTCTGACCGGGTGCAGTGGCTCACGCCTGTAATCCCAGCACTTTGGGAGGCCGAGGCAGGCGGATCATGAGGTCAGGAGATTGAGACTATCCTGGCTAACATGCTGAAACCCCGTCTCTACTAAAAATACAGAAAAACAAAAACAAAAACAAAAAATTAGCCGGGCGCGGTGGCGGGCGCCTGTGGTCCTGGCTACTCAGGAGGCTGAGGCAGGAGAATGGCCTGAACTCGGGAGGCGGAGCTTGCAGCAAGCCGAGATGGCGCCACTGCACTCCAGCCTGGGCGACAGAGCGAGACTCCGTCTCAAAAAATAAATAAATAAATATAAAAAGACACTTCTAAATACCCATGAGTAAAAAAACCTTAAAGCTGAAATTTAAAACGAAACTATAATACCACTTACTTGTAAATTATAGTTAAGTGATACTTAGAGGAAAATATGTAGCCTTAAGTGCATACATTAGGAAACCAAAGGTGAACATTCAATTATTGAATATCAATCATAAAAAGTTAGGAAATAAACATCAATAAGCCAAATTAGAAAAAGGAAAACTGGCTGGGTTTGGTGGCTTACACCTGTAAACCCAACACCTTGGGAGGATGAGGAGTCTAGGAGTTTGAGAGCAGCCTAGGCAACAGAGTGACATCCCACTTCTACAAAATTTTTTAAAAAATTAACCAGGCAGGCCCGGCACTGTGGCCCACACCTGTAATCTCAGCACTTTGGAGACCAAGGCAGGCAGATCACCTGAGGTAAACAGTTTGAGACCTGCCTGGCCAACATGGTGAAACCCCATCTCTACTAAAATTATAAGAATTAGGTGGGCGCAGTGGCAGGCGCCTGTAATCCCAGCTACTCAGGAGGCTGAGGCATGAGAATCACTTGAACCCAGGAGGTAGAGGTTGCAGTGAGCAAAGATTGTGCCACCTCACTCCAACCTGGGCAGCAGGCTCGAGTGAGGTCTCAAAAAAAAAAAAAAAAAAAAAAAAAAAAAAATTAGCCAGGCATTGTGGCACACACCTATAATCTCAGCTATTCAGGAGGCTGAGGTGGGAGGATCACTTGAGCCTGGGAGGTGGAGGCTGCAGTGAGCTGTGATCCGCCACTGCATTTCAACCTGGAAAACAGAGTGAGATGCTGTAACAACAACAATAAAAAACAAACACACACACACAAAAACAGAAAAAGAGCAACAATTAATTAAATAGAAAAATAAAAAAGAGGAAGCAGAATTAACAAAACTCAAATTAATTCTTTAAAAAGACTGATCATACTGCCAAACTTCTAGAATAGTAATTTGCAACGGAGGGCAATTTTGTCCCCCAGTACCCTGTTCCTCTTTCCTAGGAGATATTTGGTAATGTCTGGAGACATTTTGTGTATACAGGCACAATCTGTGGTGGGGGATGCTGGTGGCATCTAGTAAATAGAAGCCAGAAACGCTGCTAAACATCCTACAATGCACAAGACAGCTCCCTTCAAGAAGGAAGCCTCTGACCCAAAATGTCAAGGTTGAGAATTCCCATCTAGATAGATGGATCAAAAATAGAGAGGCCGGGCATGGTGGCTCATGTCTATAATCCCAGCACTTTGGGAGGCCGAGGTGGGCAGATCAAGAGGTCAAGAGATCGAGACCATCCTGGCTAACACTGTGAAACCCCGTCTCTACTAAAAATACAAAAAAATTAGCCGGGCGCGGCAGCGGGTGCCTGTAGTCTCAGCTACTCGGGAGGCTGAGGCAGGAGAATGATGTGAAACCTGGAGGTGGAGCTTGCAGTGAGCCAAGATTGCGCCACTGCACTCCAGCCTGGGCAACAGAGCAAGACTCTGTCTCAAAAAAAAAAAAAAAAAGAATAGAGAGAAGTCACAAGTAAACAATATTAAGGATGAGAAATGGGGCCATGTCTGCAAGTACTGCAAAACTTAAAAAAGTAAATAAGAATATTAACTTCATGCAAAAATGGGTGAACATTTAGATGACATAAATTCCCAGAAAAGTATAAACTACTGAAACAAACTCAAGAAGAAACAGAAAATTGAAAAGATTCTACAACCATTAAAAAGTGGTCTCAGTGTAAAACTTTGCTGCAGAGAACAGGCATGCTCCTACACTATGGGTATAGAGTGTAACATAGCACATACTATGAAGGGCAATTTGGCATATTTACAAAATTTATAAATGTTTTATTCTTCGACATAGCACTCTCATTTTTAAGAATCCATTCTATAGATATGGCAGGATATACATTAAATGATATTTTACCAGCGTATGTGCAGCATTATTTGTAATAGCAAAAGTTTGACGACAATAGAAATCTGCGTAAATGAATTTTACTGTAACTACCACCTGGAATATTATAAAACTACAAAGAAGAATAAAGATAAGTGCTATACACTGATGTAAAAAGGTCTCTAGGATATATGTTCAAAATGTAAGAAAAGTGTCCAGGCACGGTGGCTCACGCCTGTAATCCCAACACTTCAGGAGGCCAAGGTGGGCAGATCACAAAGTCAGGAGATCAAAACCATCCTGGCCAACATGGGGAAACCCTGTCGCTGCTAAAAATGCAAAAATTAACTGGGCCTGGTGTCATGTGCCTGTAATCCTGGCTACTCAAGAGGCTGAGGCAAGAGAATCACTTGAATCAGGGAGTCAGAGGTTGCAGTGAGCAGATACCATGCCACTGCACTCCAGCCTGGGGACACAGCGAGACTCCATCTCAAAAAAAAAAAAAAAAAAGTAAGAAAAGCATAGTGCAGAACAACGTATAATGTATGCTGCCTTTTGTGTACGGATGCCAGGGGTGGAGGAAGAAGAATATACATATATTTGTGTTTACTTGTATTTATATAAAGAAAATCAGTGCACATGTGCACACACACACACACAATCAAGAGAATGGATAAATCTTGAGAGGGCTGGAACATGACTTTTCAGTCAGAGAATAGAAAAAGAAAATTCTCAATTCATTTTATGAGGTTATGATAATCTTGATAACAAAAACATGACAATAATGGTTTAAGACTGGAAAATACTCAAAGCTACTCAAGAATATAGGTGTGAAAACTCAAAACATTAGTAAAGCCATTACTAAAATCTATTTAAAACATCTTGATAAGTTTGCATTCCAGAGGCATAAATAATCTGAGCACATTAAAGATCTCAATAGATGAAGAAATGCAATAGAGAAAAGTCAACATTTATTATTTATTAAAAAACAACCAAGCAAACAAAAAACCTCTCAGGAAACTGAGTCTAAAAAACATCTTGCTTAACAAGAGCAAAAAACTATCCAAAACCCTACCACGAACATCATATATAATAGTGAAATATTAAATGCATAAGCATTCAAATCGAAAACAAGAAAGGGATGCCTATTATTATTGCTTTTATTTGGCATGTCTCTGTGGCTTCCTTATCAGGAAAATAAAAAACAAATTGAAAAACAATTATAACTACCTATATAATATTATAATGTGTTTCAAAAATGCCAAATAAATTACAAAAATATTAGAATTAGAGAGTTTATAAGGATATCATACATAAAAATCAGTATGCAAAAGTGATTACATTTTTACACAACAGGAACAGAGTACAATTTAAAATAGTTAACATTTATAAATAAATAAATGGTGCCTTGATGTAAATCTAGCAAAGATGTGCAAAACTCTGTTGAAAAACATTAAAGTTGGCCGGGCGCGGTGGCTCAAGCCTGTAATCCCAGCACTTTGGGAGGCTGAGACGGGCGGATCACGAGGTCAGGAGATCAAGACCATCCTGGCTAACACGGTGAAACCCCGTCTCTACTAAAAAATACAAAAATCTAGCCGGGTGCGGTGGCGGGCGCCTGTAGTCTCAGCTACTCGGGAGGCTGAGGCAGGAGAATGGCGTAAACCCGGGAGGCGGAGCTTGCAGTGAGCTGAGATCAGGCCACTGCACTCCAGGCCTGGGCGACAGAGCGAGACTCCGTCTCAAAAAAAAAAAAAGAAAAAAAAAAAACATTAAAGTTGATCTAAATAAATGGAGAAAAGTACCATGTTTCTGAATGACACAAAATGCAATGTTGTGAAGACATCATTTTTCCCCAAACTTATTTATAGACTCAATGTAATTCCAATCTAAATCCCAACAAGCTTTTTAAAATTTATTTGAAAGTTTAGAGGGCCAAGAATAGCTAAAGTAACACTCGAAAGAGAAGTATAAAGTTCTCAACATCCGATTTGTTGGGACACTATTGAGTCAGCGCAGTGATAGATAAATAGACCAGTAGCACAGAACAGAGAGCCCTGAAGAAATCCAGAGTAACACTGGGTCACTGAGGTGGCACTGTAGATGGGTGGTGACATTATGGCGTATTAAATAAGCTGTATTGGCACAACTGCATAGCCATCTGGATAAACAAAACAAAACAAAACAAAAACCATTCCTTTTTCACATGAAGCACAACAATCATGATTAAGGTTGTAGCTGTGAAAGACAAAAATTTACAATTTTTAGAGGAAAATGTAGAAGAATATATCTGTTGCTGAGATTTGGGGAAGATTTTTAAAACAAGGCATAAAAATCACAATAAAGGAAAAGCTAGATAAACTCAGAGTAAAATTAAAAGTCTTTCTTCAAAGAAAGGGTAGAGAATGAAAAGACAAGTTACATATTGGAATAGAATCCAGAATATTTAAATAACTTGTTTGAACTAATAAGGAAGAGGCAAATAACTCAATAGGAAAATGGGCAAAAAGACATTATGGCCAACAAATAATAAATCTTCCATTTATCAAGATATATCATTTAAAAATTAAAAGACAAGTTTCAGACTGAGAAAAGATATTTGCAACTCATATAACCAATAGGGGATTAGAATGGAGGATATCTGAAACATTTTTTTTTTTTTTTTTTCTGAGATGGAGTCTCACTCCCTTGCCCAGGCTGGAGTGCAGTGGCATGATCTCGGCTCACTGCAAGCTCTGCTTCCCGGGTTCACGCCATTCTCCTGCCTCAGCCTCCTGAGTAGCTGAGACTACAGGTGCCCGCCACCATGCCTGGCTAGTTTTTTTTTGCATTTTTTTTGGTGGGGGGGTAGAGATGGGGTTTCACCATGTTAGCCAGGATGGTCTTGATCTCCTGACCTCGTGATCCACCTGCCTCGGCCTCCCAAAGTGCTGGGATTACAGGCGTAAGCCACTGCACCCAGTCGGATATCTGAAACATTCTGAAATATCAGTAAAGAACAGATAAACCACGTGCCAAAAACTGCACAATAAGTATGGACAGGTTATCATATATACAAACCCTAATGGCCATATGGAAAGATGGCCAACCTCATTAATAATCAGGGAAAAGTAATAAGGTACATTTCAGACACTGAAAAAGTAATAAGGTACATTTCAGACACATTTGGCAACAGCAAAAATGTTAACATCTGACAAGATCCATTTTGTCTGGAATGTGGAAGAGTTGGCACACATATGCCACTGGTGGGTTTGTCCTTTATTCCTTATACTTTGAAAAATTATTTGACAATGTCAACTTGAAAATGTCTGTTGAAGGGATGCATATTCTTTTATAGAGCAATAACACAGATAGGTTCATATCCTAGAGAAAATCCCAGACGTGTAAACAAGATTTGTGTGAGAATGTTTACAGCAGCAGTGTTTATAAAGATAAATAAATGGCTAACATCCTAAATGTCCTACAACAGTACAGTGAATACTGTCAGCTATGAATTCTTCCAAGGCACAGAGCCCTTTGCTAAACACTGTGCTAAGAGAGTAAACGGAACTCTAGCCTGACTTTCACCACACTAGGCCATTTTCTAAAGGCAGCCCCAGCTCCCAAGCTAAGTCTTTGCTAAAGAAAATGCAATGGTCCAGTGCAGTGGCTACCGCCTGTAATCCTAGCACTTAGGAAGGCCAAGGCGGGCAGATCATGAGGTCAGGAGATCGAGACCATCCTGGCTAACATGGTGAAACCCCATCTCTACTAAAAATACAAAAAATTAGCCAGGTGTGGTGGCACATGCCTGTAATCTCAGCCACTCGGGAGGCTGAGGCAGGAGAATAGCTGAACCTGGTAGGCGGAGGTTACAGTGAGCCGAGATCGCACCACTGCACTCCAGCCTGGGTGACAGAGCAAGACTCCATCTCAAAAAAAGAAAATGCAATAATGCCAAAATGCAAAATGTGTATTGTTCAACCCATCTTGCCAAACCTTTTTCAGCAATTCTCAACCTAATTCCCCTTCTATAATTTTCCATTTTCACATACCCCCTCAGTCCTTTCTTTGTTCCCCTTTTGCACTTCCTAATAATACTTTTTTATTCTTTATCTGCTTTCCTCTTAAAAACCTCAGCCACCTTCCTCTTAGAGCTGGGATTTATACTGAATAAAATATCTGCCTTGCTACCTTTAATAAGTGTCTGGCTCTCTTTGTCTTCGGAAATACAAATATCTCATTTTATTCCTATACTGGAGTACTGCACAGCAATGAGAATGAATAAACCAGAGCCACATGTATTAATATGGATATATATCACAAATATAATGATATTGAGAAAAAGGCAAGTTGCCAAAAGTGCCCATAGAATATTTATATAAAATTTAAAAACACATGACACTACACTATATATTGTTTAGAAACACATACCTATGTAGTAAAAATACACAGAAATGAAAGAAAATTATAACACCAGATTCTGGATGATGTTTACCACTGGGAGAGAGGGAAGGAAGGAAGGAGAGGAATGCATCAGACAGTGTGCACACAGGACAGGGGGCTGTGACTATCTTAGTTGTATTTATTAAGCTAAGTCGTGGGCATGTAGTTGGCCACTGTACCAAGCTTGATGTCTTCTTAAATACATGTACGTTTTCACAGTATGTGTAATAGATGACTCCCAGGTTAGGAGAAATTTACCAATTAGATTGGAAGTCCTAGCATACATACAGAATGTCAGTCAAAAAGGAGGCAGATATAGATTAGCACAAAGCCTAGAAAAAAAGAAGGAAAAATTATGGAGCATGACCACCAAAACCATTTCAGAGACAATTTCCAGACCCAGGCCCAAGTTCTGGTGTTTCCATTTCTCTGATGCTGAAACTGATGTATCAGGCTAAGACACATAATGCACTCACTCTGATCTGACTTCATGCTTGTCAAGTGATGGCATCATTCGGTCTCCTGTATAGATACTGTCTACAGGGAGAGAATTTACTGATCAGGTTCACGTAAGTATCTGGTCTAGTTGCCACTTTATTTCTAATTTTCAGTTAATTAGTGTGCATTTTGACTTTTTAATTATAATCTTGTTGGCTTTTATAGCACAATTCAGCATCCAAGCCCTAAATATGCACAGAAAAGGGATAGACTCTGAGTCACAGTGAATCTATAAGGAAGGTCATGCTACTTTGAGCACCTTCTTTATGGCTGGACAATTGGATTCCATTGGTGAAATCCAACCAAGAAGTGCTTTTCATCTAAAGCATAAGAAGTAACACAGTAGCTATGTGCATACATAACATATTAAAATGTTCATGTCAGGTGTTGTTGTAGAATTGGAGGTATATTTACTTCCTTGTACCTTGAAGGCAGGCATGTACTTCCGAGTTCCTCTGTCTCAAGGGCTTGCTTATAGCATTTGCCCTTTGAGTTAAAAATGAAAACTTCAAGTCCCTGCTCCCCTACCCCAGGACATTTCTCTGTCTTCAACTGTTTCTTTGGGAGTTTAACTATAGGTGGGCAGAAAGGGAGAAGCTAATGCTGGGAGTTGAAAAAGCAAATCTTGACATGGAGAAAGAGAAAGGGAAAGAGGCAGGTAGGCAGGAGAGAGAGAGAGACCGAATACACGTTAACTTTTTCAAGTATGAGAAGATAATGAGTGTTTAGGGAGTATCTTCAAGGGACAGATATATATGTCCCACTTACACTTGGTGTGCCACACTGGAGGTTAGCTGTGCTGTGAAACATCCGTGGAGGCAGGCTTCCAAGCACAGACACTTGGAGAGGAGAGCCAAAAGCCTCTGTGGCAGAACCTTGGAGAGGACTCCCGTGAGAACCACATCAACAGCAAAATGCAGAAGGAACAAAGATGGTGACAGGAACCTCATTTTCTGGGCAACATGAAAGACTAGTTCGAAGGAGGTAGAGGGCCTCCTAAAACACTTTCATAATTGAATTTCATGCAACCTTGAGAAGTGGGGCCATGACATGAGAATTAATTTGATTTACACAAATAAAGCAATGTAAAATTTCTTGTTCTAGAGTGTTGAATAATTCATATCTACTAGACTACAGTGGTGAATGAATGTTTTCAATAATTGCTTGACTTCACATTATCGTATTTGAAGGCCAGTCCTCCTTTGGAGTATGCAAATAAGAAACTTAAGAGCCAGAGGGGTGAGTACTGTATTTAGGATCATGTCATTGTTACCTGTTATTGCCTGCAAATACCCACATTTAGACCATACGGTCTACTTAGAAATACCCACCCAAATGAACAGGCATCTCTTTGCAGAAATAAGCCATGCTTGTGCTTTCTTGCCACTGCTCTGCTTTTTAGCCTCCAATTTGACACTGGAGCATTTACATCAAGTAAACCTTTCTTGATGTAGGGAAGATATCATGGGAAAAGACTGAGTATTATAACATAGGAAAGTATTACCTTTCTCATACCACATGTATTTGCTTTTGCCAAATTTAATTGTTTGCCTGCAGTGTGGTGGCATAGTTTCAGACACTGGGGTTATAAAGAGGAATGCATAAGTCTTTGCCCTCAAGAAGATTCAAATTCAGTACAACTCCATCTACTCTGCATTGCTGAATTATGTCAGAAAAGCCTCAGGTCCTTCATTAGTAGTAGTTGGCAGAGTTACATTCTTCTCAGACGCTAGCTGCTAGGCAAGTTGGTGTTTTATTTTTCAGAAATTTATAGCCCTAAAGTGTTATTAGGGCCAGAGGGAAGGGGGAAAGGGCAGCTTTCCATCTTAAGACTTTTGTTTAATGATTGCACCAGATTCATTATGGCTCAAATGGCTGACAGTAAGTACACTAAATAGTAACAAAGCAGTATCACAAAATTGACTTTTTAAATGTTGACATTGTGTCCTGATTGTTTTACTTGGTTGCTGTTTTTCAATGTTAGCTGCACTAAAATGATACAAATGTCTTCTTGAAAATTTTATTGGCCTCATTTTCTACCCATGATAATTAAACAAGTAAAGATAATTGGGCAAATGAAGATGAAAAAAGCATGGTAATCACTTGTCATTCTATTCTAATCAACAGATAATTCATCTAATTTAGACACGCTGCTATTTAATCTACCTCCTTTCAATTTGGGTAATGTTGCACTCTAATCAGGAGAATTAAAAGCTTATTCGATTATAAAGGGATGTTCCATAAGGTGGAAAAACAGGAAGATCTTACTTATTTCCATGTACATTTTGCTTAATAGCATTTACTTATGTCACCAATGAAAGGCAAACTCTTCGGCTCTACTTTTGGAGGGGTTCAATGAAAAGTAAATAAAAGCTTGTTTAATCAATACCCCATGTTCAATAGGAAAAAGGAAATGATTCTAAAGAAAAGTGAAAGCAAAAGGCTCTGCTGAAATTTCAAATTGGTCCCATTTCTCCAAAATTAAATATACTCATATGAAATCATTCCACTGGTTCTTTGGGATTTAGTAATTTTTTCACACTTCACTCATAATAGCTTTTTCCTTTCATCTATAGATATGAGAGAAAAAAGCCCACCAAACAACATAATGACAAACAGCTGTTGGATATGATAGACATTTCCTAGGGAAAAATATGCTTAATATTATTTTTCTCATGCTTTGTAAGTTGCTTGTGATGGAATAGTTTGTTTATAATGTATTTGCCATGTTATTTAAAAAGTGGGAGATTATACAATGAGCCTAATTGCATTCTGCATGTTAGAAGCAGTTTTTCCCTGAGTACGGCTAGGAAAAGAATTCCTACCAAAAATTCAAAATTTACACCAATTCTGAACTGCTGTCTCTTACCTGTCATGCTGGGCAGTAGCAGTTGACTCTGACATTTTTGTTTTTGTATATTTCCAAGAGATCTCAGAAAGGCACTGTAGTGGAGCCATAATATCCGAGACACAGAATTCTCCCTACTCCCCAAGAACTCTCAAGGGTCTTGTGGGGTCCCACTAGTACAGGCTTCAAAGGAAAGGGCTTTGTCACTTTTCTGACAAGAAAGAGGAAAGCCCTTCTACTTGTTCTATATTAAAATTCAATTTCATTTCAAAAATAAAAGTTTAGTTAAACTATTTGCTACTTGTTGCATAGATTCTTAAGTTTCTCAAGGAGCTGAATCTTTTCCTAGCCAGAATGTCTGAAAAGTCAGGGGTCATTTTTGGTAAATATTTAGCTACGATTATGTTTTTGTTTTCTAAGATGCTGGCTTAGCAGCTTGGATAAGATGTAACTGTTAATAGAAGGATTTGAGGACTTTATTTTTAAATCTAAAACTTCACAAATCTACAGAGTTGTCTGAGTTGTCTAAGCACATTAGAAAAGAACTGATTCATTCTTGGACTTCTGCCTTGTTCTCTTGCTGTTGCCGAGAGAACTGCCCTAGGCAATTTATCAAGCAGAGGTAGCCATTTACTATACCACACGACTCAGGTCTGAGCCAAAGGGATTCCATGGCCACTGACCTATAACGTGATATCACAGGAGCTTTGTCAATTCACTGGATGAATCAGATTCTTTTTTTAAATCTAGAGATTATTGAGAAAACCATATAGTTGGTGGTAGGTTTGGACTGAGAAAGGCAGAGGGAAGCAGAGGGAGAAAGAATATCTAAGAAATATAGTAGAACATTAAGACAGGGATCCATGTATAAATGCTTCCAAAGGAACATGTAATACAGTTCATCTTTTGTCATCATCACAGCTGCTGTCAGTCAGACCACCAGAGCTATTGCTGCATCATGAAAAATTTCTTCTTTTTTTCTTTTTTTTCTTTCTTTTTTTTTTTTTTTTTTTTGAGACAGTCTCACTCTGTCTCCCAGGCTGGTGTACAGTGGCCGGATCTCAGCTCACTGCAAGCTCCGCCTCCTGGGTTCACCATTCTCCTGCCTCAGCCTCTGGAGTAGCTGGGACTACAGGCGCCCGCCACCAGGCCCGGCTATTTTTTTTTCTTTTTCTTTTTTTTTTGTATTTTTAATAGAGACAGCGTTTCACTGTGTTCAGCAGGATGGTCTCGATCTCCTGACCTCGTGATCCGCCCGCCTCAGCCACCCAAAGTGCTGGGATTACAGGTGTGAGCCACCGCGCCTGGCCCATCATGAAAAATTTCTACGTCAACGAAGCTTGGAAGGTCAATTATTCATTCAGCAGATATTATTGAGCACTTCCTATATGTCAGGCACTGTTTTAAATGTGGACAACACAGCAATAACATAGACAATACACCATAGCCTGCATGGGTTTATATTTTAATGGAAAGAGGCAAAAAGTAAACAAACTAAAATTGTAAATGCATGGTATATTAGAAGAGAAAATTGCTATGGAGAAAATAAAGCAAGAAGAGGAACACGGAGGGTAGAGAAAGTGACAGATGGTTGCAGCATTAACCAAGGTGATAAGGAAAGACCTGGGAAGGTCACACATTTGAACGAAGATCTCCAAGAAGTGAACGAGCTATCCATGAGGATATGTATGGGGCAAGAGTGTTGCAGACAAAGGAAAGAGCTAATGCAAAGATCCTGAGGTGGGGATAAGCCCCACATGTGAGAGGAACGCCATGGTCGCATCAGATTGAGTGAGGGGCAGAATAGGAGGAAGGTCAAAAGAGCTGGTACAGAATTTGTAGGGCCTTGTAAGCCATTATACATATTTCTGCTTTTACCCTGAGTGTGGTTGGGGAACACGTGGGAAAATTTTCAGCAGTGATCAGATTCATGTTTTAATAGGACCCCTATGGATTCTGTAATGAATATAGAAAGTAGGGGGCAGGGCAAAGCAATCATGAGATCATTCCAATAATTCAGATGAGAGACGGTCGCGGTTTGGACCACAGTAGAGACCCTGATGAAGGTGAATAGCATTTGGGTTCTGGGCACATATTTTACATATGTCCATGTTCCTTTGTGAATTATTTAGATTCTTGTTTACTGAACTCAAGATGAGACTACATGTGGAATAAAAATGCATTAATCAGGAAAATTAATTGACTGACTTCTGCTTCTGGAAGGATTGAGTAGACGTACTTATCCCTATTCCCTCTGTTAAATACAAGTGAAACTCTGGACATGATATATAAGAAAACCCTGGACATTATATGGAGAGAAGCAGACGACCAGCTAGGGCCCTAGCGACCCAGAAAACAACAAAGCGGTGAGTTCCCGGGTTCCCTTTCTGTATCATGTATTCCACACTGGGAATGGAAGAAGCCAGAGACCTGACAATGCCAATGAGCACGGACAAAAAAGCCTTCTCTCTCTGAAAGGACCAGGATAGGGGAAGCCTAGTGAGATAGAAAACTTTTAGTTATAACCTCCCTATTCTATTCAAACAGCATGAAGAAAACTGTGGCCTCCCTCCCACCCATACAGACAAACTCACTGTGGGAACTTAACCTTCCTCACTCAGTAAACTGCAATGAGGCATTCCAAAATTCCCACCAGGGCAGTGTTAACAAAGTCCAAGTAGCGAGGCAGTATTTCCATCCCAAAACCACCCAACCTGATAACAAGGCCCCACCATTTTTTTTTTTTTTTCTTTTTTTTTTTGAGACGGAGTCTCGCTCTGTCGCCCAGGCCTGGAGTGCAGTGGCCTGATCTCAGCTCACTGCAAGCTCCGCCTCCCGGGTTTACGCCATTCTCCTGCCTCAGCCTCCCGAGAAGCTGGGACTACAGGCGCCTGCCACCTCGCCCGGCTAGTTTTTTGTATTTTTTAGTAGAGACGGGGTTTCACCGTGTTAGCCAGGATGGTCTCGATCTCCTGACCTTGTGATTCACCCGTCTCGGCCTCCCAAAGTGCTGGGATTACAGGCTTGAGCCACCGCGCCCGGCCGGCCCCACCATTTATCCCATGGTGGTATCTGCAGAGATCACTGGAGGACCCTGGACTTCTCACCCAGCTGTAATGAGGCACCCCTTCCTCTTACCACGTGGGGAAGAAGATGTCAGAAGAAACCTAGTGGAGAGTCAGGACACTCAGCATCACCCAGCAGCAATGAGACCACCCCACCCTAGCATCAGTGGAGACCCCATCAGCAGCGGAAACTCTCCCCCAATCCAGCAGTAACAAGGACTTCCCACCTGTCCTTAGGAGGCTGGATAGGGAACCTAGAGACTTCTGCTTCCACCTAGTGGTAACAAGGCAGTGCCCCTCTACACTTGTCAGAGCTCTTAGAGAGAAAAACCAGTTAAAATAGTCTAAATATGATTGAGTCTCCTTAACATAAGAAAAAAATGTCCAGGTTTCAATTTTTAAAAATCACCATCATACCAAGAACCAGGATGATTTCAACTCAACAGCAAAAGACAATCAATGAATGCTAACACCAAGTGAACCAAGATGCAACAATGATCTGAAAGAGATTTTAAAGCGACTATAACAAAAATACATAGATGAGCAATTATGATCATGCTTGAGATGAACAATGAACTAGAAAGCCTCAGCAAGGAAATAAAAGATACGAAGAAGAACCAAAGGGAAATTTTAGAACCACCACCAAAATGAACACCTCAGTGGATGGGCCCAACAGCAGAATGGAGAGGACTGGAGAATCAGTGAACTGGCAGATTGAGCAATGAAAGTTACCCAGTGTGAAAAAGAGAGAGAAAAGTAGACTGAATGAAATAAACAGAGCCTTGGGGATATGTGGGATTATAACAGATCTAATATGTATGTCATTGGTGTTTCCAAAGGAGAGGAGAAAAAATGGGACTGAAATGGTATTCAAAGAAATAACAGCTAGAAATTCCCCAGATTCAGCAAGAGACATAAACCTGCACATTAAAAGAAACTGACTGGCCGCGGCCGGTGGCTCACGCCTGTAATCCCAGCACTTTGGGAGGCCGAGGCGGGTGGATCACGAGGTCAGGAGAGCAAGACCATCCTGGCTAACATGATGAAACCCCGTCTCTACTAAAAATACAAAAAATAGCTGGGTGTGGTGGTGGGTGCCTGCAGTCTCAGCTACTTGGGAGGCTGAGGCAGGAGAATGGCGTGAACCCAGGAGGTGGAGCTTGCAGTGAGCCGAGATCATGTCACTGCACTCCAGCCTGGGCGACAGAGTGAGACTCCACCTCAAAAAAAACCAAAAAGAACAAACGAAGCTGACTGAACCAAAAGCAGGATAAACCCAAAGACATTCATACCTTGAATGGGTATTGAATTTTGTCAAATGCCTTCTCTGCATCATTGATATGATCATGTGATTTTTTTCCTCTTTGATCTTTCAATATGATTGATTTTCAAATATTAGACCGGCCTTCCATCCCTGGAATAAACTACACTTGCTGCTGGTGTATAATTCTCTTAATATATTGCTGAATTTGATTTGCTAATATATTACTGAGGTCTCACATCTATATTCATGAGGGAAATCAAAATCCCTGAAAGATTTTTTTAAAGATATAAATAAATTTGTTCTAAAATTTATGTGGACAGGCAAGGCAACTAGATATAGCTAAAACAATTTTGAAAAACAGAAATAAAGTGAAGGTAATCAGTCTACCTAATTTCAATACTTATTATATAGCTAAAATAATCAAGATTGTGCGGTATTGTCAGAAGAGACACATACATATCAATGGAACAGAATAGAGAATCCAGAAACAGACTCACAAGAAATATGCCCAGCTGATTCTTGACAAAGTTGCAAAAGTATTTCAATAAAGAAAAGAGCCTTTTAAACTAAAGATGCTGGATCAATTGGACATCCACAGATGAAAAAATAAGCATCAATCTAAGTCCTATATCTTATATAAAAATTAACTCAACATAGATTACAGACATAAATGTAAAATGCAAAACTATAAAATGGAAAAAAAAACATTGGGCTCTAGCACTAGTCAAAGACTTCTTAGACTTCACATCAAAGTCACTACCTATAAAAGAAAAAAATTGAAAACCTGTTATCAAATTTAAAACTTCAGTCTGTGAAAGACTCAGACCCTGTTAAGAGGATGAAAAGATAAACTACAGATGGAAAGAAAATATTTGCAAAACACATATCTGACAAAAGACTAGTATCGAAAAATATATAATGAACCTTCAAAATTCAACAGTTAAAAAAATTCCATTGGAAAATGGGCAAAAGACATGAACAGATATTTCACTAAACATGTTATACAGATTGCAAATAAACACATGAAAAGGTGTTTGACATCATTAGCCATTAGGAAAACACAAATTAAAAACCACAAAGAGAGGCAGGTGCAAAAGTGCATGCCTCTAGTGTCAGCTACTGAGGAGGCTGACACAGGAGGATCCCTTGAGCTCAGGAGTTCAAGGCCAGCCTGGGCAAGATAGTGAGACATCACCTCCAAAAAATAAATTAAAAAAAAAAAAAAAAAACTACAAAGAGATATCACTACATAGCTACAAGAACGGCTAAAACAAAATAGTGACAATACCAAATGCTAGTGAAGATGTAGAGAAACTGAATCATTCACACTGTACCAGTGGGAATGTAAAATGGTACAGTCTCTTTGGAAAATAGTAAGGCAATTTGTTGGAAAAGAAGGATGCAATTACCATAAAACCCAGCAATTTCTTCTGAGCAGTTATCTCACACCTATACATGAATATTTAGCAACATTATTCATAGTCACCCCAAACCAGAAACAACCCATATGTCCTTCACTGGTGACCAGTTAAGCAAACTATGGTATACCCATATCATGGAATACTAACTCAGCAATAGAAACGAACTGACTAATGATACATGCAACATGAATGAATCTCCAGATAATTATGCTGGGTTTTAAAAGCAAGTTCCAAAAGGTTACATATTATATAATTCCATGTATATGACATTCTTTAAATGACAAATTATAGAAATGGAGAAGAGTTAGGCCGGATGTGGTGGCTCACGCCTATAACCCCAAAACTTTGGGAGGCCAAGGCGGGCGGATCAAGAGGTCAGGAGATCGAGACCATCCTGGCCAGCGTGGTGAAAACCCGTCTTTACTAAAAATATAAAAATTAGCTGGGCGTAGTGGCGCATGCCTGTAACCCCAGCTATTCGGGAGGCTGAGGCAGGAGAATCACTTGAACCAGGGAGTCAGAGGTTGCAGTGAGCCAAAATTGTGCCACTGCACTCCAGCCTGGGCAACAGAGTAAGACTCCATCTCAAAAAAAAAAAAAAGAAAAGAAAAGGAGAACAGTTTAGTGGTCACCAGGTGTTGAGGAGGTGGAGGCAGGAAGGAAGTGGGTGAGATTACAAAAGGGCAACACGATATCCTTGTGGTGATGGAAATATTCTGTAGCTTGACTGTGTCAGTGTCCATGTAATATAGTACCTAGTGTGATATTTTACCGTGGTTTTGATAGCTGTTACCATTAGAGGAAATGAGTGAAAGATCTCTGTATATTTCTTATAATTACATGTTAATCTGTAATTCCACAAAATAAAATGTTTAATTTTTTTAAAAAGCAAATACATGAAAATCAGTATGGAAAAAGAAACAAAGTGGTGCTAACCAATCTGATTCCAAGATTGAAGCTGTGCTGTTACTAACATTGGCAAGTAATTATAATTACTTTAAAATTGAATTAAATATTTTTTCTTTCAAAAAAATTTTTCTTCCGGATAATGAAAAACCTACATAATCCTACCCCCTTGTGCTTTTGCACCAATTCAACAACAACGCCTTTGCAAAAACAAGGAAAGGTACTGAAATATACCCTTTTCAAGATCTCAAACATATTCTGAAAGTGGCCGGATAATGTCCTTCATGTTCACTGAATTAATAACTGAACTAACATTGTTTGTAAAACCTTGAGCTGAATTGGTCTGGCCCTTTCCTAGTGCTTGTTAAGAGTTGCAATTTTGTTAATTGCAAAAATTGGTCTGGCCCTTTCCTAGTGCTTGTTAAGAGTTGCAAAACTATACTCATAATATAGTTTACTTGATTAATAACTCCTCTGGCTTGTAAACTCCAAAAGGTCATGGTCCACGTCTGGCTTTACTAACTTTGTCTCCGTATAGTCTATCCCAGAGTCCGGTGCATATAAGTCTATGATATACAATAGATACTTGATGAATTGAAGAATGCATTAATAAATGACTCTTTCTGTCTCTGCCCACTTCATCATTACCACTGTCCTAGCAGGAAAGAGCGTCATAGACTTATCTTTCAGCCTAGGGAAGGCACTAGGCAGTTAGCTCATTGGGACCTGTGGTTAGATTGATCTCCAAGCATCTTTCCCACTCCATTTTTGTTTATAAGGAAACAAAACAAACAAAAGGTTAAGGGATATTCAGCTGTACCTGAGGTTGTAGCTGCTGCTGCTGCTACTTGTCCTATTTCTATTAGAAGTGATTTTTCTAAAATGAAAAATCCACTCAACTGGAAACAATGCAATTGTAGAAAATAACTTTGCACTCTAGTTCATATAATCTGGATTTGGTTAGGGACTTCCTTTTCTTTGAGCTATAAGGCCATTAGTTGGGTTTTCCTTATAATTTTTTCTAGTGGGCCCAATAAGTCACAGAGAAAAATAAAAGTGATCTTCTACCGTCGTACCTGCATTTTAATGTTCTAGGATCCAAAACAAGTAACACATTCTATTTTTCTCATTTAATATGACCTTAGGATTTTAAGTTGTTATTCGATCACTACGTAGGTATGCTAGATGTGACCACACTAGCTTTGTTGAAATTTATTTTTGCCTAAAAGGATAAAGTTGAAAATACTAAACAATTTCAGAATAGAAAGTAAGCAGACAGTAGATGTTTTAAAGGACAATCTTGCCCTAGAGAAAAAAAAAAATATACATTTACTTAGAACTGAAGGCAGTGTAAAAAGCCATATATTTTATTTGTATAGTCACCAATTATTTCACAAAGAGAGATCATTGAACTATTTGTAATATGTTAATTATGTTGGACATTCACTGCTAATGCACAAATTTTACATTTAATTTCTGAGCAATCAACAGGGAAAAAGAATAGCCATATAAAATTCCTATGTAAGAACTACATTTCATATGCAACTATCTTGATTATCAGTGTCACCTCCAATCTTTCCACTGTCCCCTACCTCCAAAAACCCACTCTCCTACTTCTGGTCTTAACCTTCATTACCTGTCATAACCTACCCCATATTAAAATTAAAGGGCTAATTAAAAAAAGAAAAGGAATATGGGGTTTAGGCCCTCAAAACTTATGGTTGAGTCACAATCCACCTTTTTAGATTATTTCAGGAAAAATCCAAATAGCAGAAATAAAATGTTGAAGTCAAACTGCTTGCTTTCAATAGTATCCTTCTTAAATTATCACTGAACAATCCCCACATCTCTTTTATTTAGTATGTTTCATACTTTTTTTTTTTTTTTTGCTAAGTGAAAATGTAAAGACCAAAGAAAGCTTTTCCCCCTCAAATGAACAGTATTGAAAAAAGATTAAACGGATCAGTGCTTTAGATGGTGACTTTTTTTTTTTTTTTTGCCTTTTAAATTCTTTCTTGTGTAATTGAATTATTAGCAGAATAGTTTTCCATATCCATACTTGTGTGTGGATTCTTGGTAACATAGATTACATTATAAACAAAATGTCTGCATTATAAGCAAAATACCTGCCTCATTTATTTTTGTTCAATTTCACATAAACTATTATACTTTTTAGCTTACTTTAAATCATCTCCCTATAAATGTGTCTTACTCCTTAGCTTTTTTATCAGACAGGGTCTCACTCTAACCCACGCTGGACTGCAATGGAGCAACCATGGCTAACTGCAGCCTCAACCTCTCAAGCTCAAGTGATCCTACCTCAGCCTTCTTAGCAGCTGTAACCACAGGTGAAGCCACCAATCCCGTCTAATTTTTTTAAATTTTTTTGGTAGAGACAAGGTTTCACTATGTTGCTTGACTGATTTCAAGCTCCTGGGCTCAAGTGATCCACCTGCCTCAGCCTCCCAAAGTGCTGGGATACAGGTGTGCACCACCACACCTGGCCTTCCTTAGCTTTAGCAGCTTCCACTATAGCTGTGGGAAATGAAAATTGGGTTGGTTAGATAGTAAGCTGCTCACATCCAAACTGTTACCATTTTACCCTCTTAAATGTTTTGTGGGGGGCTTTTTGTTTTCTTTTTTGTGATTAAAATAATATATTATCATTTAAAATTGTACCACCAGGATGTATAGTAATATCTTTCAAAAGAAGCAACTGGTCAGGATAAATAATATTTCCTAAATATTAGCCCTTGGCAGGGTTTCTAAGAAATCCTGAGAAAACTGAGAAAGCAAGACCACTTATAAAAATTTCCTTAAGAATTTAAGTCTGCCTTAGATATTCAAATTAACATACCTGATTTTCATGAAAAATGAAATTTGAGTTTTACACAATCTAAATGAGCTATATCTGAAGGGAAGTTGTATGTCAAAGGATTTATAATGACATCTAATCTGAAGGAAGCTACATTTTAAACAGAGAATATGAACAGAGAATAAGAGCAGAGTTTGTGATTACAAGCTTTTGAGAGCATCCAGCCAATTTGAAAACTCTACTATTTCATAGGGTAATGAGCTGCCATTTTCCCCATTAATTGGTGTGTTATTACAATGACAGGATACACTGTAATTATCACTAAGCAGAATAAATGACATTTGGGAAAAAATAAAAAACTGTCACTGGCTTTTGTGGGTTTTTTGCAGCCCATCTTTGCAACCTTTGACCCCAATTCTGGGAAACAGCATGTCCCTGCAGATTCCTGTTGCTCATTAAACAAGGTCTGGGTGACTCCATGGGATAATCATCACCCCAGACTGTAATTGGCCTTTTGAAAGAAAAAAGAAAACTATGCACATTTATCCATTTATTTGATTCCAGTGCCTGCTGGAAGCGGGCACTGCAATTAAAGAGGAAAGGAAGCATGCAGAGATGAAAACAGGAGGAGAGAGTGGAGAGGGCCTGCTCAACAAGTGGGCTTGGATCTAGCTTTACATATAGGTACAATCTCTCAGTTCATTTATTCAACAATTTTTTGTGCAATGCCTACCAATTGCTAACTCTCTGCAAACTGTTAGAATAGGAGAAATGAATAATCATAGAAATGTAAACCAGTAACTCTAGAAAAATAAAGACAAAGGATCTTGGGAGGGAAATTGGAGAAATTTCCAAGGCTATACCATTTGAGCTAAAGTCTGAAGAAGAGTAATACCAGACAAAGAGGGAAAAAGTTATTTCTGAAGGTAGGTATAGCAAAGCAAATGTCCTATGTTAAGAGGAAGCATAGAAAAGACAAATGGAAAAAACGGTGAGTGTCTAGGGTGGAGAAAGTACAGAGGAAGTGTCGTAAGAGTTGAGGCTGGAGATAAGGAAAAAGCCAGACTAAACAGAGCTTTGTAGCCCTCACATGGCCTGTGAAGGGTTCCAAATTCCACTGACCAATATATTACTCCCTCAGATACGTGCCATTGGTCTTGTCACTGGAAAATAAGGCATACTGATTAAGAGTTGATTGCCCACACTGCTAATTGAAAGTCTTAGGCGGGAATTTGGATGACAGAAGAGCTAAGAAAACCATGATTCCAAAAAGTTAACTTTGCATTCTACATACTGGTTTGGGTTCTGCCTTTGGGTTGGTAAGGTGATAAACAGAAGAGGCTATTTGAAGAGAGACCTGAAGAGAAGTGATACTGTAAGAGTAACTGACTGTTTTCCTTTCTCTTTATTTTAATATTCTCAGGAAAAAAAGTCTGCCCCTGTGGAAGTTATACAGAGACAGATTTCAGATCATCATAACAAATAACTCTCTCTTGTTTTTTTGTTTTGTTTTGTTTTGTTTTTTGTTTTTTTCTTCCCCCTGAAACATGGTCTCGCTCTGTCACTCAGGCTGGAGTGCAGCGGTGCAACTGCACTCACTGCCTCAACCTCCTGGGCTTAAGCAATCCTCCCAGCTTAGCCTCCCAAGTAGCTGGGACCACAGGCATGCGTCACTGCACCTGGCTAACAAATAACTTTCTAATAGAGCAATCTGAAGACTGGGCAGGGTTTCAAGGAGGAAGACTGTTTTTGTGCTTGAGACGTTTATGTATAGTCTTGACAGATGGATCAGGTGCCTGAAGCAGATTTGGAAAATAAATATTGAAATATAGAGTAGCCATACATTTGCCATTCCTTGTATTCCTTATTATGTGGTGAACATTCTTTTGTTTAGTCAGCAGCGTTTCATTGCCTCAGTGGATATGAAACAACAGCAAAAAAAAAAAAAAGACTTTTCGTTGTCAAAAGCCAAGGCCTAAGAGCTGGAAGGACCCAGACCATAAAAATTTCACCCTAAATGATAGATTTGGGGAGATATATGGAGACACAGTCTACAGTCCCCTCTATTAAAGAAAAAGTCTTTGGATCAGAAAAGGAGGAGAGAGTTGAAAACAAAGTTAGAAGCTGATATGTACTTCTGAAAATTATCTGTACTCTGACCATTTCTAGTCCCTGACTCCCATCTCAAACCTGGTCCAAATCCAATTTAAACCTTGATAAGCATGAGGAACTGAAGACCAGGGCAACTCACTGGCTCCCTGCACAACCAGAGTTTTAACTACCTCTAGGAAGATGCAAGGATCATAATTTTACCTCTGTCCTAAGGAGCAGACGAGTAGAGAAGACACAGTTTCCATGGCTAAAAGTGGAATAGGAGTAGCATACTGCATTTAAAGCATCTGAGAAGCACTTGCATATGGCACAGAAACTTGAAAAGGTTTTTCTATGGGGGCAAAAAGATGTAATTGTAGCTTGGATGGACCAATAGTTGCAGACCGGAAGAGCAAGAACTTCAGTATGTGCTTGTTTGCTTGTGCTAATTAGTTACTGCAGACATCCATTTTGATTGTCTTTGCCTGTGCCATTTTTACTTTTAGATATTTAAAAAACATATTTTGATATGATCACTGATTTCAACAGAAGTCAGCTGGATATGTGGCAATAAAGACCAGGTCCCACCTTCCTATATATTGCCATTTGATAAGTTTCCTAGACAGATGAAAAAAGGAGGATGGAAAACAGCTCCTAAACTGAGATTACATTTTCATTACCCAGAAAAGTGGTAACCTGAAAATGTAATTTACATTCATTATTAGAAAGATGATGTTACGTCCCCTCCAGCCGGACTGTGTGAGCTGAGAGTTATATTTATCTGCTCCTCAGAGTTTGTAGCAACATGCAGTGGTGGCTTTTCATGCAGATTTACTTTTTGAGACACCTATTAATATGAGACAGTAATGCTAAATCAGAACTTTGTTTACTATCTAAAACAAAAACCCATTCCCCTTTGGAGAAGAAAACTATTTATCTGAGAATAAAATTAATTTAAAATATAGATATGTAGAAGTAAGTGAAAACAAAAATACTTAGCCCACACAACCTAAGGTTCTCCAGGAAAATGTCACCAGCATGTCAAGAATCAGCAAGGACATTGTTTGTCTTACACAAAGTTTCCACCAAAGTCATAGACCAATTCTCACAGGCATCTCAAACCTAATAAACTGCTTGCTAGAGTAGAAGAGCCTACACACAATTTTTTGTAAACCTGAAGGTAGTCACTTTGACTCAGAATATTGGCTAGCTGTCGCCTGCCTCTGAGCCTGTCTGTCAGCACTATTTCAACTAAAACACATCACCAAAGCAGGTACACACATCTCTTTGGTCCACATTTAGTTTGACTCTAATGTATTTGTATTGCACCAAACTATTGCCTTTAAACATGTTTTGCAATTGGGGATACCAGAAAACAATTTGGGGAAGTCAAGGGAGAATGGAATCCTCATTCTGCCTGGTACACAGTTATTCCTTAAATGAACTGAGGATAGAAGAACAGTGTCGTGCTACTATAACAGAATACTACAGACTGGGTACTCTATAAAACACAGAAATTTATTCACTCACAGTTCTGCAGACTGGCAAGTCCAAGATCAAGGCACTGGCACCTGGTCAAGTGAGAGTATCCTTCCTGCAGTCGCATGTGCAAAAGGCAAAAGCCTTCTGACAGCCAAAAACAACGTGAAGCTACTTTTATAAGGGCCTCAATCCCACTAATAAGGGAACAGCCCTCACAGCCTAATCAACTCTTGATACTTAAGAGGCCCAACCTCTAAATACTATCGCATTGGCAACACCTGAATTTTGGAGAGACTACATTCATACCATAGCAGTAGGTAAGACAAACTCAGCTGGTGGATCAGTAAACCTATAAATAACAATAAATAGACAAAAAAATAATTCTTTCTAGGGATTAGTGTCCAGAGAGGCCCAGGAACTTGAAAAAAATTGTGCTGTGACACTGTTATTCCAAGCTTATACCAAATTATCATTCTTATACTTGGATTCCCTCTCTTCAGTATTCCTCTTTCATATAGATACATTATTTATATCTATATGTTTACAGAAATAATACACAAATGGAGTTTCCTTAAAAAAAAAAAAAAAAAAAAAATCTAGTCCGGGCGCGGTGGCTCACGACTGTAATCCCAGCACTCTGGGAGGCTGAGGTGGGCGGATCACGTGGTCAGGCGATAGAGACCATCTGGGTTAATATGGTGAAACCCCCTCTCTACTGAAAATACAAAAAATTAGCCGGGCGTGGAGGCAGGTGCTTGTAGTCCCAGATACTAGGGAGGCTGAGGCAGGAGAATCGTTTGACCTCAGGAGACAGAGGTTGCAGTGAGCCGAGATCACGCCACTGCACTCCAGCCTGGGGGACAGAGCGAGACTCCATCTCAAAAAAATAAAGCAAAATAAAATAAAAATTAACACATCAGTCTTATCTCTTTCAAGTTTTGTGTTTGTAATGATAATCAAAGCTGATGTCAGTATAGCACAGAAGCTGCGTTGATTCCTACATGAAATTTTTGTATCTTATTAGTATTTTGAAGGGATCACAACAAGCTTTCTGGTAATTAAAGAGAAAGTCTTAGTAACATATGAAGACCTCGACAGAAAAAAGTGGAAATCCTGTGGGAGTGCCTTCCTTTAGTCCAAGTAGTAACTGGTCTGCCTCGATTTCCAGACCTTTATGCTATCTGGTGAAGCCATGAGTGCAGATAAAGCAGCTGTGAAGGACATATTTTCCCCGGGTTAAAAAAAAGTGATCGATGAAAAAAGCTACTCCTTCTTTTTAATTTTGACAAAGCTGGTCTCTAGTGGAAGCGAATGCCCCGAGGACGCCCTGATGAGGAAAATGAGAATCAGGGTTTAAGGCTACAGGGATCTACTGACTGTGGTTGGAGAGTAACTGTTACAGTTGGTTTTATTGGTTCTCCACTTATACAGTTAGATAGATTTTGGATACTTTGTCCCAATCCCATCTTTTTCATAAGCCTGGTTGTTTTTAGTGTGCAATTTTACAAAACATTTGGCTTTTCAAGAATACACATATCACTTTACAACAGAACGATCACTGTCACAGGTTGGGTTCTTTGGGAAGTAGATTCCGGGGCAGACTTTAGTGTGCAGAATGTTTGCTGTGAAGGACCCTTGAACAACATCTGTGGAAAGGAAGACAAGGAAACAGAGGAAAGGGGAAAATTAGCCACAATGCAGGCTGAGCAGCCTCAGCTGATTCCACTGGGTGGCTCTGGAGCTACAATGGCCAATAGAGTGCTCAATATTGATCCAAAATAGCTGGGCCTTTATACTCTGCCATGGATCAGTTAGTGCATATGGACCACCCACTCCTGCCATCCGGGGCTGTAACCTTGAGTGAGGCCGCTTTGCACCTGAAGCAACTGCAGAAGGGGATGGCAGCTGGAAGTTGTCTGCTGAAAACATTGTGACTGGCAGCAAGTCCTTCCTTAAAAGGGGATCTGGACAACATACCTCCATGTCCACTTCATCCTGAATTATCAATAGAGATTCACAACTTCTACTCCCACAATTAATCATTCTTAGGATTTGGTGTGCTTCCTTCCAGACCTTTCCCTCTGTATTAGTTTCCTGTTCTCTGTGTCTGTATGCATGGATGTGAGTGTATAAATGTCATTATACAATAGGTTTTTTCATTCATCATGTCTCAGAGATCTATCTAGTTTGATTCTTTTGGATCTAGCACACCCCTAACAATATTCTACTTATGAGTATTGTTGAAGGAATAGCTGTCTGCCAATCCAGGATCTGTTCTACCCTTTCTCCTTCCTCCTGATTTTATTTAGAGTCACAACATGCCCACATAAAATGCGACATGCTCCCTTGTAGCTAGGGTGATACATGACACAGTTCTGGCCAAAATGTGGAAGTGGAGGTCACTATGTGATGCTTTTAGAAAAGCTCTTCGGCCGGGCGCGGTGGCTCAAGCCTGTAATCCCAGCACTTTGGGAGGCCGAGACGGGCGGATCACAAGGTCAGGAGATCGAGACCATCCTGGCTAACACAGTGAAACCCCGTCTCTACTAAAAAATATAAAAAACTAGCCGGGCGAGGTGGTAGTCCCAGCTACCCAGGAGGCTGAGGCAGGAGAATGGCGTGAACCCGGGAGGCGGAGCTTGCAGTGAGCTGAGATCCGGCCACTGCACTCCAGCCTGGGCGACAGAGCGAGACTCCGTCTCAAAAAAAAAAAAAAAAAAAGAAAGAAAAGCTCTTCAAATGCCACTGACTCTGCTGTCACAATGTCCCATCCCCTCCTCCTTCCTTCTGAAACACAGTTGCGATGCTCGGAGGGAGGGGTCAGGAGCCTCCTGTGACCTTGCGGCAGCAGATCGAAAGACAGGAGTCTGACACTTGGATGATATTCTGAATTTGCTATACCAGCCCTGGACCAACTACCTCTAAATTCTGCAGTGTGAAAAAAATAATAATAATAATAATACATTTGGTCAAAACACTCCAAATTGAATTATCAATTGTGTAGAAACAGGAACCAACCCCCAACTAAAGCAAGTGTATTTGTTTACTTAGCTGTTCCAAATTGATAGACAATTTGTTTTCAACTTTCCCTCTTACAAAGCTGCAATACATATCTTTGTGTATGTCTTCTTAAGCATATGTGCGAATGTTTCTCTAGAGTAGATTTAAAAAGGAGGAAACCCAGGCTGATAGGATATGCACGTATTTAGTTTTAACCAGCGACCTGAGAGATCATGATATTTCCACAGTAGTGAATGAGGACTCTTCTTTGCCCTCATCCACCCTAGATACCAACTTTGATGTTAATACTTTGTATTTTTTTCTAATCTGACGATAAAACAATTATTGCTTTATTTTGTGTTTTTCTGATTATCAGTGAGGCTAAATGTCTTTTCATATGTTTGTGGGATAATTTTGTTTTCAAACTTTCTACATTTTTCCACATGGTTGCTTGTCTTTTTCTTACTGATTTTTTTTTTTTTTTTTTTTTTGAGGCGGAGTCTCGCTCTGTCGCCCAGGCTGGAGTGCAGTGGCCGGATCTCAGCTCAGTGCAAGCTCCGCCTCCCGGGTTCCCGCCATTCTCCTGCCTCAGCCTCCCGAGTAGCTGGGACCACAGGCGCCCGCCACCTCGCCTGGCTAGTTTTTTGTATTTTTAGTAGAGACGGGGTTTCATGGTGTTAGCCAGGATGGTCTCAATCTCCTGACCTCGTGATCCACCCGTCTCGGCCTCCCAAAGTGCTGGGATTACAGGCTTGAGCCACCTCACCCGGCCTTTCTTACTGATTTTAGGAATTTTACACTTGACATTTATCTTTCCCTATGATATCATGGTGTTTTAAACATATAATATAAAATTAAATTCTGGAATTTCATCAATTTTTTTCCTCAAGTTTTAGTTGATAATGTCTTAAGATTTGTTACTATGATAATTACAATTATAAAAGTAACTTTTTTACAGTGAAGTTTCACTGGATCAACTGAGAGAAACCAGACTGAATAAGGGGAAAGCCCAATTTACAGACTAATAAATTAGTGATTATTAAATTGCATTAATCAGTAAATATTTGCTATAGTACTTCACTATTAAAAAGATATTTAAAATTAATAAACTAATTGTTTAACCTCGAATAGGTATTGCCACATTATTCTAAAAACATTTTGCATATTCTATAGTGCAGAATTTATCAAAATCTCCACCAAGGATCTTTTTGGAATTTTTATGTCAAAGTTTACAAAGTTGTTTATCTTAGTTCAATGCAACTAAAAATGAATACTAAGTGCAAGAAACCATGGCAAGGACACATCAAATAAAAAGTCAGCCGTGAAAAAAGATTAGAAGGATAATTGTAATAATTATAAGAACTAAAATGTACTGTTCATTTACAGTACATATCCAGGCACAATGCCAAGTTATTTACCTTCAATAAGGAGAAAACAGTGACAAATCAGAAACTGTCAATCTAGATAGATAGTTATCCTTGAAATAGAGTTTCTCTCTAAATCCTGTATATAAAATTCAAGAGTCAAGGAATCAAAACATTTTTGTCAATTTCCTCTCTGAATCCCCAGCAAATTATATTTTACCATATGTTTGGTAGATAGTATGGAGTTATATAAGTTTCAAAGTGAACTTCAGTTTAAAAGGTTTAAATCTTTCAAAATTTCTGGATAAGTACAGTACAAATTAATGTTTACGGTACCTATGGTGCTCGTTTGGCCCTTAGCTAAATTAATCCTGAGTTTAAGGCCCTGCTTTATAGAAGGCAGGCAGCTTTGTAACTGGTTCTAGCTTGTGCTAGGAATGGTCTGAGGGTGCCTTATGCATACAATCAGCACCCAGACATCCTAGAGTTTTCTAGCTCCGTTACCCATTACAACTTTTCAACATGCCTTTCAAGCTGTTATTGCCCTTTGGGGAGGAGTACAACATGTTATAATTGAGATTATGGGATTTAAGATAAACAGCATATATTCAAGTCCTGATTTGGGGACTTAATGACCTAAAATCTCTTGAAATCATATGAGCCTCAATTTTTTCATTTGTGAAGTAGGAAGCATAATAAAGCCTTCTTCATATAACTTCTATGAAGATCCGATGAAAAATGAGTGTCAAAGTTCTCTGTAAATTGGAATGCACTGTACAAATGCTATTATTTGTGGTTGTTGAATTAAATAATTGCATTGAATGAATTGTGCCTCAAGGTGTTAAGTTTGCCTAGGTGGAGAACAGAATCATTGAGATCTGTCAGCATCTCCTTTACGTCCCTGTGATAGCCACAGTGGCTGTACCTATACCTACATCTCAGTTACATCTGCATCAGTGCATCTTTATATCTTGTTAAAAGAGAGTGACGAAACTATGACAAACTGGAAAATCCATATTCTGCCTCGAGAAGGCTGTTGTTACTCAATGGTAGCTCACTAGTTGCTGCCCAGTATTGCCTCAGTCTTTAAATTTCAAGACAAGATAAAACAATCCACGTGATTTTTTTTTTAATTTTTAAAAAATGCTGTGGGTACCATACATGATTGGGTCTGGCCCATCAGCTTCTTGTTTGGGATTCATGGCCTAAAACCAATGCAGGCAGACCTATAATACTTTCTTGTCCATTCCTACTCTGGTCATATTCAATCTTAGTCCTCTATGTTTTATCACTCCAGAAGGAAAGCAAGGATTGTCTAGGATAAGTCAGCATGAAGGCGGCCATCCACTGGGTCAGGTGCCCAACCTTGGCTGCAAATTGGAATCACCCAAAGAGCTTTAAAAAGTGCTGAAATCTGGGTCCCAATCCCAGAGATTCTGATTCACATGGCCTCAGGTATAGCCTGATCTTCGGGCTTTTGTAAAGCTTCCTGAGAAATTCTAATGGGCAGCCAGGATTGTGGTCACGGAAGTGATGAAGGGAAATTGGGAGAGTTCGCCCAGTGCCTGGAGCAGTGTTATTAGTAGGTGACTGGGGGTACATTCTCCAGCTGGTGTGGGAAAGTGCCAAAGTCTTATGGGGATCATGTTAGTAATAGGCATAGTCCTGAGTAATTGCAGAAATGCTCATGGATGAATGAATGGATAAAGAAAATGTGACATATATATATATGAAATTTCTTAAATCATATTTATTAATTCTTTAAGTACATATATACTTAAATAAATATTATTCAGCCATGAAAACTGAGGAAATACTTCTATATGAGAAAACATGAATGAACCTTGAGGACTTTACGCAAAGTGAAATAAGCCAGACACAAAAAGGCAAAAATTGCATTATCTCATTTGTACTTGGAATCTAAAGAAGTCCAACTCAGAGAAGCAGAGTACAGTAGTGGTTGCCAGGGGCTGTGGGGTCAGGGGAATTAGGAGATGTTTGTCAAAGGGTACAAACTTATAAAATGAACAGATTCTGGGGATCTGTTGTGCAGCATAGCAACTGTAATTAATAATACTGTATTGTATGCTTGAAAATTGCCAAAAGAATGTTCTCGGCCTGGCACAGTGGCTCACGTCTGTAATCCCAGCACTCTGGAAGGCTGAGGCAGGCAGATCACAAGATCAGGAGATCAAGACCATCCTGGGTAACACGGTGAAACCCCGTCTCTACTAAAAATATTAAAAAAAAAAAAAATTAGCCGGGCGTGGTGGCGGGCGCCTGGAGTCCCCCCTACTCGGGAGGCTGAGGCAGGAAAAAGGTTTGAACCCGGGAGGAGCTTGCAGTGAACCGAGATCGCACCACTGCACTCCAGCCTGGGCAACAGAGTGAGACTCCATCTCAAAAAAAAAAAAAAAGAGTGTTCTCACCACGGGCACATGTGAGGTGATGGTTGTGTTAATTAACTTAATTGTGGTAATCATTTCACAATGTATACACATATAAAATCATCATGTGGTATCTCTTAAACATGTACAGTTTTAATTCATCAATTTTACTGAACGATGACACCGTGCTAGCAGCCCACGCGCGCTCTCGGCGACTCCTTGGCCTCAGCCTCAGTGTCGGCTCTGGCCGTGCCAAACAGTGTACCTATTCCTTTAAAAGCCAGGGTAAATTTAAAACCTATAATTGATCTTTGAAGGTCTTCTCTGTAACCCTGTAACACTCCAATACCACCTTGTTGTCAGTGTAAACAAGGGCATAGCCGGAAAGCACTGAGGCCACTGACAACCCATAGCCTTCCTATCAAAAATCCTTAACCCAGCAGGTTTCCTAAGAGAGGATCTAAATCTTAATTAATTACCATACAAAGGTCCAACCAAATCTAGGAGGAACTCCCTTCAGGACAGGACTACAGATAGTTCCTCTGGGGCAATTAAGGAAAAAAAACACAATGGGTATTCAGTAAGTGACAAGGAAACTCTTATAGAAGTAGAGTTAGGAAAATAGCCTAATAATTGGTCTGCTCAAATATGTGAGGTGTCTGCACTCAGCCAAACCTTAAAGTACTTACAGAATCAGGAAGGAGCCATCTATGCCAATTCTAAGTTAATATGGCCTGAACGAGGTCTTCTTAATGGCAAAGAATAACTGAAATCCCAAACTTAAAAGGTTTTCAACAAAAGTAAAGTTGCTAAAAGTTAACAGTGTAACATATATTATCCTAACTTCTAATCTTATGGAAATCAGACCCTACCAGTGCCCCTCAAAGTTCAAGTCTGTCAGTGCAGGGCCATACAACTAATACCCCTATTTATAGGGTTAGAAATGGCCACTGCTACAGGACCCGGAATAGCCAGTTTATCTACTTCATTATCCTACTACTTATACACTCTCAAAGAATTTCTCAGACAGTTTGCAAGAAATAACAAAATCTATCCAGGAAGGATAGTAACTACAATCCCAAACAGACTCTTTGGCAGCAGTGACTCTCCAAAACCGCCGAGGCCTAGACCTCCTCACTGCTGAGAAAGGAGGACTTTGCACTTTCTTAGGGGAAGAGTGTTGCTTTTACACTAACCAGTCAGGGATAGTAGGAGATGCCGCCTGGCATTTACAGGAAAAGGCTTCTGAAATCAGACAACACCTTTCAAACTCTTACACCAACCTCTGGAGTTGGGCAACATGGCTACTCTCCTTTCTAGGTCCCGTGACAGCCGTCTTGCTATTACTCACCTTCGGGCCCTGTATTTTTAACCTCCTTGTCAAATTTGTTTCCTCTAGAATCAAGGCCAGCAAGCTACAGATGGTCTTACAAATGGAACCCCAAATGAGCTCAACAACTTCTACCGAGGACCCCTGGACCGACCCTCTGGCCCTTTCACTGGCCTAGAGAGCTCCCCTCTGGAGGACACTACAACTGCAGGGCCCCTTCTTTGCCCCTATCCAGCAGGAAGTGAAAGGAGCCAGACACACTTCTCAGCTTCCTCCATACATTCCAAACTTCCGGGGCCCAGTGTAAACATTCCAAACTTCCAGGGCCCAGTACAAACACCACCTGGAGAGTACCGTTTGTACTGAAAGCACAGGAACCAATAGATAACTGCTAAATGTATAACTTAATATGTTAACCAATTGCAATGCTGTAACCTAAAGAATTCCCTTGTTTCTCTGTAACCTTACATATCCTGTTTTCATCAGGCTATAAAAAGCGAGCGCACACATTGTTCGAGGCCCTCTTGTATGTTATGGAACGGAGGGACCAAGTTCGAACTTGCAATAAAGATCCTTGCCGCTTGGCTTTGACTCTGGACTCTGGTGGTCTTCTTTGGGGAATAAACGGTCTGGGCATAACAGAAGTAGCTACAGCGGTCATCGGCCAAATTCCCAACAGCAGTTGGGGTGTCCTGTTTAAGGCGGGGATTGAGAGGTGACAATATAACATGCTAGAAGCCCTCACTCGCTCTCAGTGCCTCCTTGGCCTTGGCGTCCACTCTGGCCTCGCTCAAGGAGCCCTTCAGCCCACTACTGCACAGTGGGGGCCCCTCTCTGGGGCTGGCTGAGGCTGAAGCCAGCTCCCTCTGCTAGCAGGCAGGTGTGGAGGGGGAGGCACAGGCAGGAACCCGGTCTGTGCGCAGTGCTTGCGGACCAGTGTGGGTTCCAGGTGAGCATGGGCTCAGTGGGTTCCAGGTGGGCGCGGGTTCCAGGTGGGTGCGGGCTCAGCGGGCCCCGCACTCCACACAGCTGGCTGGCACCTGCTGGGCTTGATCAGAGGCTGGGTCCCGTGCATGGACCGCCATTCCCTCTTCGCAGGGTCGTTGGCCATGATAGCAGGTCTCCATCCCTTTCTCGCTTCCCCTCTTTTCCTCTTGGTTGTCTGGGATGAGCTCCCTCTGGGCTGCCAGAGTGCCTGCGATAGGTGCTGCAAAGTCCCGTGGTGAGTGCCAGTGAGAGGTGAAGCCGGCTGGGCTTCTGGGACGGGTGGGGACTTGGAGAAGTTTTCTGCCTTGCTAAAGGATTGTAAACGCACCAATCAGCACTCCATGTCTAGCTAAAGGTTTGTAAACGCACCAATCAGTGCTCTGTGTCTAGCTAATTGGGTAGGGACTTGGAGAACTTTTCTGTCTAGCTAAAGGATTGTAAATGCACCAATCAGCACTCTGTGTCTAGCTAAGGGTTTGTAAACGCACCAATCAGTACTCTGTCAAAATGGACCAATCAGCTCTCTGTAAAATGGACCATTCAGCTCTCTGTGAAATAGACCAATCAGCTCTCTGTAAAATGGATGAATCAGCGCTCTGTAAAATGGACCAATCAGCAGGATGTGGGTGGGGCCAGATAAGGAAATAAAAGCAGGCCACCCCAGCCAGCAGCCCTAACCTGGTTGCTAACCCTTGTGTGCTGTGGTGGTCTTGTTTGTTTGTTCTTTGGGTCCATGCTGTCTTTATGAGCTGTCATACTTACTGCCAAGGTCTGCAGTTTCACTCCTGAAGCTAGTGAGACCCCGAACCCACTAGGAGGGATGAAAAACTTTGGATGTGCCACCTTTATAAACTGTAACACTCACCACGAAGGTCTGCAGCTTCACTCCTGAGGCCAGCGAGAGCACAAACTCATCGGAAGGAACAAACAACTCCAGTTGTGCCACCCTTAAGAACTGTAACACTCACTGTGATGGTCCGCGGCTTCATTCTTGAAGTCAGTGAGACCAAGAACCCACCAATTCCGGACACTTTACCTCGATAAATCTAGGGGAAAAGGCCTAATAGGAAAAGACTCATACAGTATTTTAGACCGTGCTTAAATTTACAAAAAAATTTCAGACAATGCCTAAAATTTGCATTAATTCTATATAGTTTGTTTTTGCAGTATTTAACAAAAGGTGCTTTGTTTTACTTTGTCATTCACTTAGCTCTCTACCATATGTGATGTGAAATGAGGTTCAGTACTTTTGTAACTTCAGCACCATGTGCTATTCTTGTCTGTTCAGCTCTCTTTGCCTTCTGGAAACAGAACTCCTCTCTACTGTAGGAAACCTATTTCTGAGATTCAGGTGAGGTTAGTGATGGCTCCCCACACAGCCTGCCCCCATCCCACAACATACACCAAGCCAAAGAAGGTGTGTGTGTGTGAGCAAGGCTAGCCATACCTTTCACCTTCGTAGCCACAGTGGCTGATACAACAGTCCCAAGCAGCACAGGCTTCCCTCAGATTAGATACATGGGTGTTGGTGGAGGGGGTGGGAGGAAGGGACTCTTTTCCTTGGGGATGGAGAATTGGGTTAGATTCTTTTGTGGCCGTCTATCTCAGCCTTAGGGAGGACACTGAAGAAGAGTATGAGGCCAACATAGAGAGAGAAACAAAGATGAGGGATCCAGAGAGCTGGTAACATCATCATTTGAGCTCTTATATCCAGCTGTCTGAATGTTTAAGTTACATGTGTGAGGATAGTTTGCTTTTTGCTGAAGCTATGTCGAGCTAGGTTTCTTCTGTTGACTGCTCTACTGGAATTAATTCTCATCTTCCACTCCTAAGCTGATGTAAGCAAAGTTGTCAGTTTACCTGAAATAATGATATAAACACCTGCTAAAATAGGACTTAGTCTAGAAGACAGGAAGAGAGAGCGTTATTTTTTATTTATTTTTTTGGAGACTGAGTCTCGCTCTGTCACCCAGGCAGGAGTGCAGTGGCTCCATCTAGGCTCACTGCAAGCTCCGCCTCTCAGGTTCAAGCGATTCTCCCCACTCAGCCTCCCGAGTAGCTGGGACTACAGGCACCCACCACGACAACTGGCTGATTTTTTAGAATTACTTTAGTAGAAACGGGGTTTCACCATGTTGCCCAGGTTGGTCTCGAACTCCTGAGCTCAGGCAATCCACCCACCTTGGCCTCCCAAAGTGCTAGGATTACAGGCATGAGCCACCGTGCCTGGCTGAGAGCTTTATCTTTCATGCTAAATTAATATTTTATCAGAAAATAATCCTCCACATAGAAAAATAAACTGTATACCAATTAGACCAGACAGTAAATCTGGAGAGATCCAAGCTCTGGTCAGGTCCAGCTTTACTATTTTTAGAGGACCTAGGAGAGGAGCTCACAGAGATAAAAGAGGAAGACACACACAGCGTGGTGTTGTTACAGCTCACATTTTTTTCTCTTTCACTTTTACGTTTTTGTCTTTCACTTTTCTTTCCCCTGACTGACCTATAAATTCAGTGTTATAGACAATCCCAGCAGTGGTTTTGTGAAAATTGGCAAGCTAACTTTACATTTTACATAAAAATACCAAGGGTCAGGTATAGCCACGAAAATTACAAGAAGAAAAAAGAAAGCAGGTATCAGATATCACGACTTACTGTAATGTTATACTAATTTACAGAGTATGGTATTGATGTAGGAATAGACAAATAGATCAATAAAACTGAACACAGCATTTATTTTTTTAACCTTTAATTTTAGACTTACAGAAAAGTTGTAAAAAACAGTACAAAGAATTCCCTTATATCTGTCAACCCCCTTCTCCGAACGTTACCATCAGATTGATTTTTAAAGCAACTTTAAATTTGACATATAAAATTGTTTCTGTTTTGTTTTAATTTGTGGGTTTTTTTCTTATCATCTGTGACCTTGAAACGTTTTTTGTACGTTTGGTAGTCACTGTATTTTCTCCTTTGCAAATTTTCTATCCTGATAGTTTCCCCATCTTTGGAATCTTCGTGTTGTTCTTGTGAATTTGTCTGAGGTTTTGTATTTTAAATGTGTTAGATGTGTTTGTCATACTTGTACAAATGAATTTAATTTCTTTTCTTTTTAATTTTTTGATTAAATAGTTTTGTGTTTTTAAGTATTTTAAAAATCTATTTATATTTTGAGAACCATTTTGCGTTCAGTGGTGGCACATTATTCTATTTTTTTAGAATATATTTTGAATTCTGGAAAAAGCCAGAAACAATTCGTAATCAAGTCAGGTGACCAGAGTACAGATAAACAAATGTTATTGTGGTAAGAAAACTACAAATCAAAAACCAAAACCATCAGCAGCTGGGATAATATGATGATAACATTATGATTTTCTTGTGTGATGAAGCAACTGCTTAAAAGTCAATTTCAAAAATACTTTTTAAATGGCAGCATCAGTTGGATGATATGAGCCCCCATGGAAATTAATTCGAAGGATAATAGAAAAAAACTATTTTCCCCATTATGACTTCTGTGATCTAATGAAGGGACACATGGTATGAAAGACTCTGCAAAATAAAATGAGTTTTGTTAGCTCTGCCACTTTTAAGGTGTATAATTATTGACAAGGTTTGTACTTCCTCTATTCATTCAACGTATTTGTTCAGCATGTACTATGTTACTATGTGCTAGGCTGCATCATAAGTGCTGAGGATCTGTTAATAAACTAAAGAGTCAAAAATCTTTGCCTTGTAGAATTCATATTCCAAAGAGAAACAAAGAATAAACAAAATAAACAATGGCATACTAGGTTAGAAGGTAGCAAACACTACCTTCTAACACTACTTCAAAAATTAAGTAGGGTAGGAGCTTAGAGGGTGTCAGGGTGAAGGAAATGGACATTTGCAATTTAGAAAGGTGGTCAGGAAAGGCTTCATTGAGAAGGTTACAATTTAGCAGAAGCTTCAATGGAGCAAAAGCTTGATGGAGGTGAAAGAAAAAGTCATGTTGATATTCTAGAGGTAAATATCCCAGGCAGAGGATAGCAAGAACCAAGTCCCTGAGGAGGGCTGTGCTTGGAGTGGTTTAGAAGTGGCCTCTGTGGCTGAAGTGGAGTGAATGAGGGCGAAAGTGGCAGCAAATGAAGCGAGAAAAATAAGGGGAGAAGAGCGGGTGGATTATGTAAAGCCCTAAAGGCCACTCTGAGAACTTTGGCTTTTATCTTGAATGAAAATAGGAGCCACATGAGAGTCTTAAATCAGGATCTGCCTTATGCTTTTTTAAAACAATAATATGTATTTTTATTATAGCATAATTATTTTTCATTCCGCAACCATTCATGAACATTTTCCTGTGTCAATATATGTTTTATCTATAAGTAAGATTATTTTTTCTTTTTTTAATTTATGCATAATAGATATACATAGTTTGGAAGTGCATGTAATAATTTGATATATTCATATAATTTGTAAAGATCAAGTCAGTGTGCCTTATGCTTGAATTGGATCACTCTGGCTGCTCTATTGAGAATAGACTGTGGAGGGACAAGGGTTAAAGTAGGGAGATTAGTTAGGAAATTGCTAGAATAATCCAGATGAGACATAGTGACAGCCTAGCATGGGCCAGTGGGGTAAAAGGTGGTATCTTGGTACAGAAAGGGTTCTAATTCTAGACATATTTCAATTTAATTTTCTCATATATACCCATCTGAATAACAGATATTAAATGATAGTCATAATAGCTACATGTATATCAAAATTATCTTAATGAATTGCTATCAATTTTGATGTTGTATTTCTTAAAATGCTCCTTAAAAGTGTAAGTTATTACAGAAATGTGAAATGTATGCTTGGAAGAAATACGCATCTATGCTGGAGTAATATTCATGTGTGGAAAAGAGGCCAACCATGCCATCTAATTGTAAGACTTTTCCATGAAAACAGGTGAGGGCTCAGGGTCATTTTAACAACATGGAGAAAATCTTAAAGATTGGTATAATCGTTATACCAATGATGGTATAGTTTGAGGACAAGTCGAAAGGGCCTATTGGTGTTTGATATATTTTGTCCATCCAGAGATAATTGTTTATAGATGGTTATATTCTTAGACCTCATTGGAATGGCCAATTAAATGTGACTCAAGAGCCAAAATAATAAAGTGTCTTGGACAAGTATATAGCCTTCCTCTAGGTCAGACCGGGAAATATTCCCTAAGAAACCTTAGCTTCATGTACCTGAGGCCTTAAAGATTCTAAAAGTTGGAGGTGCCAGAATGCACTGATACATGATGAGGGCCGAGCGCCACGCTTGACACTTATGTGTGTTAGCTCATATCATCCACGCAGTAACCCAACCAAATACCCGAAATCTCATTTCATGGGTGTGGAAATTCTGGTTTATCAAGGTAAAATGACTTATCCAAGGTGGTAGTGAGTGATGGAGATGAGATTTAAGTTAAACTGCATGCGTGGAAGTCTGTGACCTTCTTCCTATATCTTACAAAGGAAATATGCAGAACTCCATGGCCCCAAGGTACTTTAAAGGTCAACGCTAGGAGATAGAGTGTGGATGGACTCTGGTCATTTCCATGGCAACCGGGGATGGGACGCTCAAAGAGATGTGAGAAGTTATGGTTTCCACACCTGCTCTTGCATTGCAATCACCGTGACTATCAGAGATACACATTTCCTTCCCTGTTGAAAGATTTCCAGGTAAGTTCTATGCAGACAGCCTATCACTGACCTGCCATTCCATGCTTGATGAAGAGCAGTCAGAATTAGGCATAGGGACGAAAGTAAAACACCTGTGACACAGAGTCCGTAGGTAGCAGTCTGAGACTCAGTGGCCAGAAGAGTCCAAAGAAATCTGGGCTTGCAGTTTGCATCAAATGTTAAGAAATTTTCCTCAATTTTGTTTCTAAACAATCCTCTCTGAGGTGCTAAAGGCATCATTTCCTGCATTATGAAAGTCTCATGGAATGATACAATATTAGAGGTGGAAGGAAATTCAGCGATTGTTTCTCTTACTTCAAGAGCAGAGACAACCAGGGCTCACAGGTAAAGGGACTTGTCAAAGGTCACTAGAATCCAGATCTGGTGCTCACTCCAGTGCAGCCGTTCTGCCTCCCTAAATACTTTTCTCAACGTTGTGTGCCATTCTGCTGAAAAAACTTGGTGTTCTCAGGCTTTACTTTCAACGTTCAATTTTGTCTACCTGCAGCTGTCCCCAGAAACAAATTCTGAGTACTGAAAAAGCTATTCCCTGTCCACCCAATTTTAATGATTTAGATTTCTTCAGCAAGCACAGGACGTTCGCTTGGTTTTAAATGTCAGTTTTTTTTTTTTTCTGTATTTCATTTTCATTTTTAAAGGTTATTCTAATATAAATGGGGAGGGGGAGCAGAGTGTGCTGCCTCTCTCCACACTCGCATTGTTTCTTTAATGCACTAACCCTTCCTGTAGGTCTCTTCATTTGCCTCTCAGTCATGCTTTCAGTGTTAAACAAACCACGTTTTCTCATTTATTTCCCCAATAACTTTTAGTCCAACACATTTTGGAAAGAAAAATGAAGGAAACATTTGCTACACCCCATTTCCTATCACTCTTCTGCTTTAAACAAACACTTCTTTAGCTAAAATGTTCTCTGTTCATGCCCGGAGAACCCAGGCTTCATTGAAGGAAGCAGCCGCTGATTGGCTGCTGCAGTGTGGGGAAGCGAGGGAAATCAGATCAGTGCTGTCCTCCTCCTGGACCAGCAGCAACTCATCTGTTTCCTTCTCTTTTTATTTCTCCATATTTTGGGCCAAAGAATCGGGGCATCTTCTTCCTGGTGCATCTTCAGTTGTACAGAGAAACTTGACTAACATGCTGTTAGCTTAATATTTAAAATTTTTTTCTGGCCGGGCGCGGTGGCTCAAGCCTGTAATCCCAGCACTTTGGGAGGCCGAGACGGGCGGATCACGAGGTCAGGAGATGGAGATCATCCTGGCTAACATGGTGAAACCCCGTCTCTACTAAAAATACAAAAAACTAGCCGGGCGAGGTGGCGGACGCCTGCAGTCCCATCTACTCCGGAGGCTGAGGCAGGAGAATGGCATAAACCCGGGAGGCGGAGCTTGCAGTGACTTGAGATCCTGCCACTGCACTCCAGCCTGGGCGACAGAGCGAGACTCCGTCTCAAAAAAAAAAAAAAAAAAAAAAAAAAAAAAAAAAAAAAGTTTTTTCTGTCATTTTTATAAGGCAAAAATTATTACAAGCTTTAGTATCTTTCTCTTCATCTTTCTTTTTAAAATAATGTCTCTTACAGCACACCAACACAGCACAGGTATACATATGTAACAAACCTGCACGTTATGCATATGTACCCTAGAACTTAAAGTATAATAAAAAAAATAAAAAATAAAATAAAATAATGTCTCTTAAAAAAATAGTAAAAAAAAACACAACATATTACTTTCCCCAGGAAGCTCTCCTTGACTGTTAATACAGGTTAGATTCCAGTTATATGCCCTCATAGCTCCTTGTATGTCAGCTTTCAGCATTTAACTACAATTACAATGAATTATTCAATCATGTAACTCACTGATGTCTCTTATCCACTATGATGGCAAGGACAATATATGTCTAATTTATTGCTTTATCCCCAGCCTCATACAGTGCCATGCACCTGGAAAGTATTCAGTAAATATTTCTTTAATGAAAAAAGTAAAATAAAATAATATCTCTTTACTTCAAAGCATCAAAAATTGTAGTTAAAAACAAAAAGAAAAACAAAAATAAAACAGGAAAGTAATAGGAAAATCTAGGTTCTCCTTAAACAGTGCTGTCATTCTGGTTTGGTCAGTGCTATTTGCTCAATGAGAGTCTCGGAAATTAATTAAGGTTCTTGAGGTTCTTCAGACACTTGGCCCACATATCACGGTTTCCCTTACTTGGAATGTTATTGTATAGCCATAAGAAGGAAAACTCATGGAATTCCAATTAAACGATAAAACTGAATGAAAGTTTTTTAAAAAGTCACCGGACAGTAGGCTCTCCTTAAGGCTTATCATCTGAAAGAGGAAGACATTTATTTTTAAATATTTGGTTTGTTAAAATACCATGACTTGATAGGTAGATTAGGACTATTCCTTTGGACTCAGCATCATATTGTTAAATTGCAGAGAAAATGACAGAGAAGGAGCAGCACTTTAGTAGAGATGACTTTAAGGAGATTTGAGGGAAAAAATATGACTTTCCCCCCTCTCTCTTTTCCACCCACCTCACCTAACCATGAACCTAACGTAATTTTTTTTTTTTAATTTTTTTTTTACACAGAGTCTTGCTCTGTTGCCCAGGCTGGAGTGCAGTGGCACGATCTTGGCTCACCACAACCTCTGCCTCCCGGCTTCAAGTGATTCTCCTGCCTCAGCCGCCTGAGTAGCTGGGATTACAGGCGTGCACCACCACACCCTGCGAATTTTCTTTTTTTTGGTAGAGATGGGGTTTCACTATGTTGGCCAGGCTGGTCTCGAACTCCTGGCCTCATGATCCGCCCGTCTCGGCCTCCCAAAGTGCTGGGATTACAGGCTTGAGCCACCACACCCAGCCCTAAAATTATTTGGCTCCTGAATTTCTGACTTACCTCCTTCTTTGGACCACCCTCAGAAAAATCTATAACATAAATACTGTTTTATGATTTGTTTTCTTACAATGAACAGTTAGCACCTTCACATTCTCCTAATCCACCAACCAGTGTTTTTTTGTTTTTGTTTTTTGTTTTTTTGAGACAGGGTTTTACTCTATCATGCAGGCTGGAGTGCAGTGGCATGATCACGGCTCACTGCAGCCTCAATCTCCCAGGCTCAAGAGATCCTCCCAGCTCAGCCTCCCAAGTAGCTGGGACCACAGGTGCACGCCACCACACCTGGCTAATTTTTGTATTTTTTGCAGAGATGGAGTTTCGCTATGTTGCCCAGGCTGTTCTTGAACTTATGAGCTCAAGCGATTCTCCTGCCTCAGCCTCCCAAAGTGCTGGGATTATAGATGTGAGCCATCGTGTCTGGCCTCAACAAGTTTTCCTAAGAAACCTACCAGGGTGTGCTATGGGACACCAAGAGAGGACACACAGATAGGACAGAGCTATTCTTTGGAAAGGGAAGTGAGTACTCCTTTCAATTCTCTGCTATGAACCCGGGGGGTCAGTTTGGGAGGCAGAAGACCTGGAGTGAGCTTTGGGTACAGCGCACAGCACAGAACTTAGAAATCTAAGAGGCAGCATCTAGGGAAAAACCGAAACCAGATCTGGGCAAAATACACAAACCAGTCATGATGCCAAAGGGATTATATGCTGAGAGAGAGAGAGGATCAAGGTATGAGGCCGCAGAGTGACAGGAGCCTGGGGAAGCCAGAGGGAAACTACAGGGTTCAAAACAGACAGCGGCAGGCGGGGCCCAGGCTAAAGCTGAGCTGGGATGCTCTTAATATGCTACCTATGATGGTGATGGTGTCTGGACGGTGTCTCCTTGGCTCGTCCTACCCATCCCATCTGTGCTGGTCATTACGTCATACACTCTCAGCTCCAAGCCCATCCTTCTCTAATAGGCTCTGTGATGCTGGGTGGAGCCCTGCTGACAATTCTCCTTTGCCAGTTGTTTCCCTGGTAGGCTCAGCCCATAGCAGGTGCTAGAGGGAAACTGCTAGGTAAGAGGAGGTAGAACAACCTGATCCCTCCTCTTCCTGTCAGCCTTGCCTCAACAACAGCCCTGTCCCGGCAGTGATCGTTGATTGCAATACTTTTCCTACACTCCTCTGAGGCACCCTGTGTTCCTTCCATGGAAAGCTGGGTCCCAGTTCTCCTCTTTCAAGCTTCTGTGTTCTAATAACCCCACCTCTTCCCTTTGCTCCCCTAGCCTAGGATGGTAGCTGCTTCCTGCCATTACTAGTTCTGTGCTATTTCAGTGTCCTCTCTTTGCATTTCTAGTCTTCCAATGCCTTTTAAATCAATTCCTTATATTAAACTCTCTCTGTTAATGTAAGTGTGGTTTCCTTGTGTTTCCTTGACTGGATCTTGCCTGACTCAAGGGTCAATCCTGTTGAAGGTGGGGAACCCACCCGCTTCTTTTTCTACATGCACTGAGCACTTACTCTGGAATTTTGCTGAGGGGACTTATTTAATCCTAACAGTCCAGTGATGTTGCTGTTATCCCCATCTAATTCTGGTAGCTGAGACTCAAAGAAGTTATGTCATTTCCCCAGAGTCACACAGTACATGCTGTTAGAACATGCTAATAGAACTCGATTCAGACCCAGGCTTGCCTGACTCCCAAGCCCTTCTTTTGTATTCCAACTTGCTGCCTGCTGTTCCGGCCGGTGTCCCAACTTCTCCTTTGCACTGTCCTATCATCTCCATCTCTTTCCTCTGAGTGGGGTGTGTAGAGGTGGTTGAGTCCTGGGGCAGAGGAACAGAAGGGCCCTGAGTGTCCATGAAAGATGGGTGGAGGGGAGGATGTTGAGGCTACAGAGGCCACTGAGTTGAAAGGATCCATGAATACAGTACTTTGCCTGGAGTGGGAATGGCACCGCCAGTAGTGAAAATAGCCAGGCCAGGGAGGGAAGCATCGGGTGGAAATTCTGTAAGCGAAAGTCAAGACGGGGTAAACTTGGCAAGCAGCTTCTGCCTTGAAACTGCTGCCTTTTCCCTAAATAGGTTCAGATATTCTGAGAAAGATTAAGCTACAAGGAAAATGAGTTCTCTTTAGCATTATCCTTATACAGAAATATATCCTTATACAGAAAAGATAGAAAAGATGGAAGTATTCACTGCTGTTTTCTCACTTTCTTCAAAACACTTGTGAACTCTGCATATGAACTTCTCTGCTATACTTGCATTTGCAAATCTTAACAATACATGGAACACCGGACAATTTAAGGCATAATGTCATCTGGCAACACAACTTTGTGGGATTGTTTACCTGGCTGATATTCTGGCTCTTACAATGATGTTTCCCTTTTCACTTCTAGGAGGCTCAGAGCCCAAAGACTAATGCACCTTTTGCAAACAAGTAAACTTTGTGTCACCACAGCTACAATAATTTTCCTTATATTATCTGTGATAATTTTATTTCAACATTTTATCTTGCATTGTATACATCTTTGTGAATCTCCTTGAAATCTTTTGGGAAAAAATTCCGAGGACACTTCTACCTCCATCTATATGTTCATCTATAACTTTTTCTCTACCTCCATTTATACTTCATTTCTACTGCCATTTATTTCCTCTGTGCCTCCATTTCTGCACTGATCTGCTCAGACAGCTGTGAGGGAGAAATGGACAGTCCAACTCTCTCTTTGTAGTCTTCCAGTTGTGTGTTTTTAACCCAAATTTGAATATGAAAGCCTAATTATGAAGCTTTTGACATAAAGATGGTTCACATCTGGTCTTAGAAACCTCCTCTGTGTTTCTACAAGAAAGCCAGTCATTGACAGACATACTAATGGGCCTGTGATATATAGAACTCAAACCTTAAAAAGTTCTAACCCATCAAGAAGTCCCATTCATCATTTCATTTTCTGGAAAGGATATAAAAAATGAAATGTCAGAGCTATAATGTCAGGACTGTTTAAAATGTCAAATGCTTGTTGTTGCATAGCCTGGCTGACTGCTGTTCTGATCAAACCGCCAACTGGCATAATAATTACAGATGATACATCGCATTTTCATGCACAACTGGATGCAAATTTATAACGAATCATATGAAAACATTCTCACTGCCCAGCCTGAAGTTTTCTCCTCTTACTACATAGCTTAAGATTTTTCTTTTGAAGCAGAGCATCATTACTAATGCAAGACAGCATTCACCAATGAGAAATAGGTGCAGAAAAAAAAGTTTCTCAAATAAACCAGAACTCAGTCATTTATAATATACAGATGTAACAAGAGCAAAGAGGCAGCAAACACATTTACCACATGCATGTTTAATCTGAGAATGCTAAATTGTGGAAACACTTTCCAACTGATAATCCAGTTCTATTTCAAGGTGTAGATTAAGTGCACAAGGAAACACATATGAGAGTTCTATTTTGAATGGATAGGTACGGAGACAATCCTTCAGTGTAATCATTATGTTTTAATCCGCAGAGAGAGCACAGAAAAGCAACAATGTATCTGTTTAGGATCTTTATGGAAGTCTCTATTGGATTAAAATAAGTGCTATATTCACAAGACTATATGAATTATAACAAAGACCTGAAATCAACAGCATGTACATGGGGAAGATTCTATTTCTTCTCTACTGAAATGTGCTCATTGATAGCTGGGAAAGGTATTCTCACAGCGACTTCATTTTCACCTTCCCTAGGCCAGCCTTGTCAGGAGATTTGGAGGAGTCTATCTCCGTGTCTGGCTGCTTGCCATTACAGATTACTCTTAGCACATTGGAGAGGTCGAAGCTCTTGTAAACAATCTCCAGGAGGTCCTGATCTTTTGATATGCCATTGATAAATTCTTCTAAAGTCAATTCTCCTGGAAAATAACAAAAAAAAACACACACAAAGAAAACCAGTTAAGAAGAGGCTTTGTCTATACCACTCACTGGCACAAATGATATACTCACTGGTATGTTGTTTGATATTCTTTTGATATCCTTTCCCCTCAACCAGACTCTAAGATCTTTGAAGATCTTCATTTAAAAAAAAAAAAAAAAAAGCATTCAGTGGTGGGGTTGCCAATGAAAATAAAGATAATAAACCTATTTTTATGTTTAGTTGAAAACATCAGGTAATGGCCCAGATGAAATAAGAGCACATATACAATTACATCTCTGCACAGTATTGGTTTTTGGACTTTTAATCTCGAAGATATGACTAAGTCTTAGGAGCATGATAGATTGGAGATTTTTAAGAGCCAGACAAAATGACTACTCACAAGGCTATTTTCAATATTATTCTCTCTGAAGAAATAATTCTTGGGACTGTCCAAAGCTATGAGAAAGCTTCAACATGTGTTCATTCCACAAGTTATTATTGGTCATTATTTCTCTTCTCTTTTTCTGGTTTTTGAGTCCTAATCTTATCGTCTTGACTTATGTCTTAGGTCTGTGCTGGCCAGCCCAGTGCTATAAATTTATCGCCTTATATCCATGTGTCCTGGCTGCCATGTTTTTCCACTACCTTCATCCCACAAGATGACTTTTAAACATTTTTTGGGGAGGTGGAATTCTCTGTTGATATACATCATTTGGGTTGGGATTATGAGTGTGTTCAAGTTGAAGGTTACAGATGCAGTTACTGATCTCAAAGAGACTGTACCCAGGGGAGGCTTGTGGATGGGTAGATCAGCCAAAGACAGGTCGAGTGCATTCAGGAACTGGAGAAAGTGCATTCAAGGAAGGAAGTCAGCAGGGACTGAGTCAGGTGTTACGCTGTACCTGTACTTTTTAATGGAAAAGAAAATATCTAAAATACCATAACATCGATTCAAATGTCAAAAAGCATGAATCATCATATATTCATAAGACACCTCCTTTTTGGTTTCAAAGCAAAATGCTAAAATGCATTTTTTAAGAGAAAAATCTAATCTGTGTTCCTTACGTTATGCTTATGCCAAAGAAAGGTCTGTGAAAACCCTCAGTTAACCGCAGTCAGGAGTAGGGCCCCATGTGTGTCACAGAAAAGGTCCAATCGTGGAAGAAACCATAGAGAGTAGAGAAGATTGCAAATTTTAAAAAGTGGCACATGCGTGGCTGGGGAGAGTCCCATGGGTCAGTGGCAACGGGGCAGGGAACCTCAAACAATCACAGAATAACTGCCCTTTGCAAAAGAAAATCACAGCTGGTAAATTCCCAACCCCAAAGACTTTTCAAATTTATCAGGGCTCAGCATGACCAAGAGAGAAGTAGAAGTGGAACTGGAGACAGTTTTCACTGTTTAGTTATAAAACTTCTCTGCTCTAACTACTGGCTACAGAAGAGGCAGCATCTGAAAGAACCGGGATATAGTGGTGGTCTCAGTTGAAAGGCAATGCAGGTTACTGACATGGAAAAGAGAGAAAAGATGGAAGTATTCACTGCTGTTTTTCCACTTTCTTCAAAACACTTGTGAACTCTGCATATTAACTTTTTCATGTTACCTAACCACTTACCATAAATAAAAATCTCTGTTGCAAATCATCAAACTTTACCTTTAGTAACATGTTTACTATAAACTACTTCTTCTGAAATTTTCTTCACTGTTTCCCTCTAGCAGTCAACATTCATTCATTTATTCATCACATTTATTAAGCCCTAACCACAATTACCATTTCTATTACCACACAGCTACCACCACTATAGCCGACTACAGTGCTATGAATATGGTAGGAGCTCAGAAGGCACACACTGACTAATTGCCTTCCTTTATCTCATGTTCTTTAACATTGCTTCCTATTCTGCTTTAATGTGACTGTGGATTTAGGCCCCAATAAATTAAAAGAACGCTTTCTGTATTTCCCTGGAAAGAGTCACCTGTGGAGGTCCAGAAACTTCCCACTAAAGAGTCTACCAGCAAGGCCGGGCACGGTGGCTCACGCCTATAATCCCAGCACTTTGGGAGGCCAAGGCGGGCGGATCACGAGGTCAGGAGTTCCAGACCAGTTGGGCCAACATATGGAACCCCATCTCTATTAAAAATAAAAAAATTAGCCGAGCGTGGTGGTGGGCACCTGTAGTTCCAGCTACTCGGGAGGCGAGGTTGCAGTGGGCCAACATCAGGCCATTGCACTCCAGCCTGGGCAACAGAGCGAGATTCCATCTCAAAAAAAAGAGACAAAGACAAAGATTCTACCAGCAAAAAGCCAATGCCTGTGAGAGATGATAGCGCAGGGAGATCATGGGACTTAGAAGGAATCTAAAGTCATCACTGAGTTTTTATTACTTTGTTTTATATATACAGACACATTTCAATTTTTGGGTTTTTTTTTTTTTTTTTTGAGATAGGGTCTCGCTCTGTTGCCCAGGCTGGAGTGCAGTGGCACGATCTTGGCTCACTGCAAGCTCTGCCTCCTGGGTTCACGCCATTCTCCTGCCTCAGCCTCCCGAGTAGCTGGGATTACAGGCGCCCACCACCACGCCCTGCTAGTTTTTTGTATTTTTAGTAGAGATGGGGTTTCACCGTGTTACCCAGGATGGTCTCGATCTCCTGACCTCGTGATCTGCCCGCTTTGCCCTCCCAAAGTGCTGGGATTAAAGGCATGAGCCACTGCGCCCACCCCACACATTTCAATTTTTGTAGGACATTATTCGGAAACTTCATGATTTTATTTTTATAAGCTGAAATATATGGTCTTGGAATCTACTTTGTTTAGTGCTGTTTGTTGTATTGGTGGCTGCACTCTGTATGTCTGGGGACCCTGAAGGTCAGTATCACTGGTGCTCTTTCATCACTCACTACCAATTTCAGGAGTTTCATTAGTAATAGAATAGCTACCCAGGAATATTTTACTTAGTCCTGTTTTTGCAATCCAGTTATCCTGCTGATATTCCTAAATCATGCATTTCTTCCCATTTATATCTTAAATAATCTTTTATTAAAAAACATTCTCCTCACCCCCGAAACCCCCACCAAAAAAAACAAAAGCAGAATTTACAGTGCATGCCTACATCAGTATTTCTGGTCTAAACTGGATCCCTTCCCTACACCTTATACAAAAATTAGTTCAAGATGGATTAAAGACTTAAATGTTAGACCTAATACCATAAAAACCCTAGAAGAAAACCTAGGTAGTACCATTCAGGCCATAGGCATGGGCAAGGACTTCATGACTAAAACACCAAAAGCAATGGCAACAAAAGCCAAAATTGACAAATGGGATCTAATTAAACTAAAGAGCTTCTGCACAGCAAAAGAAACTACCATCAGAGTGAATAGGCAACCTACAGAATGGGAGAAAATTTTTACAATCTACCCATCTGACAAAGGGCTAATATCCAGACTCTACAAAGAACTTAAACAAATTTACAAGAAATAATCAAACAACCCCAACAAAAAGTGGGCGAAGGATATGAACAGACACTTCTCAAAAGAAGACATTTATGCAGCCAACAGACACATGAAAAAATGCTTATCACTGGCCATCAGGGAAATGCAAATCAAAACCACAATGAGATACCATCTCACACCAGTTAGAATGGCGATCATTAAAAATTAGGAAACAACAGGTGCTGGAGAGGATGTGGAGAAATAGGAACACTTTTACACTGTTGGTGGGATTGTAAACTAGTTCAACCATTGTGGAAGACAGTGTGGCAATTCCTCAAGGATCTAGAACCAGAAATATCATTTGACCCAGCTATCCCATTCCTGGGTATATACCCAAAGGATTATAAATCATGCTGCTATAAAGACACATGCACATGTATGTTTATTGCGGCACTATTCACAATAGCAAAGACTTGGAACCAAACCAAATGTCCATCAATGACAGACTGGACTAAGAAGATGAGGCACATATACATAATGGAATACTATGCAGTTGTAAAAAAGGATGAGCTCATGTACTTTGTAGGGACACGGGTGAAGCTGGAAACCATCATTATGAGCAAGGACAGAAAACCAAACACCGCATGTTCTCACCCATAGGTGGGAATTGAACGATGAGAATACTTGGACACAGTGCGGGTAACATCACGCACCAGGGCCTGTCATGGGATGGGGGAAGGGAGGAGGGATAGCATTAGGAGATATACCTAATGGAAATGACGAGTTAACTGGTGCAGCACACCGACATGGCACATGTGTACACATGTAACAAACCTGCACGTTGTGCACATGTACCCTAGAACTTAAAGTATAATTTAAAAAAAGAAGAAGAAGAAGTCATCCTGGTTTTAAAAGAAATCAGCCTGTGTAGAGGATTTTTTTTAATTTTAAATTCTTTTCATTATAACTTCATAAAACATTGAGCTGGGGCTGGAACATTAGCAAAGATAGGGTGGGGAAGATTCGGGAGATGAGAATAACCAAATTTTCAAGGGAGGATGCTGGTGAAGATTTTGAATGACACAGTATTGTGTTTATTAGCACGGTGGCACTAGAAGCATTTAGCGACATTTTACAGGAGACCTTTAGCATGCAGTAGTTTCTTTTCCTTTACGTGGAAACTCAATTCCCTCTTATCTCCTGGTAATTCTCAGTTTCCCAGTTTGATTCAATGTGACCCTCATGGCTTTTCACAAAGTTCTAGTCTAAAGCACTGGTCTTTCTTTTTAGTTAATCAATAAAATTTCTTTATGTCCTGCCCTTGCTTTTTTTTTTTTTTTTACCCAAAATATCTGCTCAATAATCACCCTTCTTGGCCGGGCACGGAGGCTCACGCCTGTAATCCCTGCACTTTGGGGGACCGAGGCAGGAGGATCGCCTGAGGTCAGGAGACTGAGACCAGCCTGACTAACATGGTGAAACCCTGTCTCTACTGAAAATACAAAAATTAGCCGGGCATGGTGGCGGGCGCCTGTAATCCCAGCTACTGGGAAGGCTGAGGTGGGAGAATCACTTGAACCCGGGAGGCGGAGGTTTCAGTGAGCCGAGTGGTGCCACTGCACTCCAGCCTGGTGACAGAGAGAGACTCTGTCTCAATAATAATAATAATAATAAATAATAATAATAATCACCCTGTTCATTTCCTCTTTGGCCTCTTTTCACCTTCACCATTTGTTATTACGAGCCACTTAAGTCTCCCTTATCCCTGTGCCTTATTTGGCTCTATGTGAAACTTACTGAGGCACTTTCTGCACTTGATGTTGTGAATATCCATAAATCTCCCTAAATCATGTCAAGAATGATGCCTAACCAGAGCATGGTAGAACACGGATTGCTGTTCTTCTGGTGGTAAAGCCTGCAGAATTCCACACTTCATCATTTTGCCTGAATTGTCTTGTCTCCTCTGTTTTCATTTTTCAATAATATTGAATGTTTAGCTTCAATTTTCTGCCTCTGTCTCTTCAAGCTCTTTCCTGATGCTTTTGTTCGTAATATACAAATAAAATTAATTTGTTAAATTATAACAATAATATGTCCTCATGATTAAAAAAATTGAACAATACAGAAATGTAATGAAAAGAAACAAATTCCCCTTTAACTTCTTTCTGGCACCTGGTCTGACTTCCCATAGGAAATTAACTCCTGCTAACTGATCAAGGTTTATATTTTATGAAGTTTTTAACATATATGCATATATTTGTTAATTTCAAAAAAAAAATTCTAGATACTTTTCTTCCTATAGATAGAATTGCATATTGTGCTTGTTTCTTGATTGAATCTTTTCTTTATTCCTTATATGACATCTTCTTAGCAGACGCTCTTTCATTTCACAGTGATTTATAGAGCACCTACTGTGTGCCAGCATAGGAAACATCAAAGTACACAAAACGGAAATGGTTCTTGCTTTCATGGACCTCATAGCTCTTCATCTTGTTATAAATCTAGCATTAATCCTGTACCTTTATTTTGCTTAACCTTCTAACTTTGATTTACTATTATAAGAATTACGCTTAGAATACTTCACAACTGTTGTGTATTTTTCTGTCACAACAGATGTGATGTTGACCATTCTTTTGCAAACCATTTACAATCAAATTGGGATTTTCATATATGTACCTAAAGTCTTTTTGTTGTATATTTGTGGGCTGTGATCATCTTTACTTTTGGTTTCAATATTCATAAGATTATCGGCACAGTGATGTGCTTGTTTTTTATTTTGAGAAATAAAATATATACATACATATATATGTTGGCGTATAGTCAACTGCATTTTGGTATACTTAATTGAGCATCTGTATTTCTATCAATACTGATGTTTTGATAAAAATGATAATGAACAGTAAAAAATTATATTTGAGGTATACAGAGTTGAGCTTTTACAAATGTGAATAGACATTCTCCTCTGTGGTGCTAACTCCCCCTTTATTTGTAAATGAAGCACTTCATATTATTCTTCTCTGTCAAATACTGGCCAAATCCTTTTGTACTTCTGCAAATATCAACGTTGTATGTCTTCATTACTTTTTCTTCCTTGTCTTTGGTTACACTGGGCTGTCTCTCTCCACCAGTACATTTGTTAGCATCTTTTTCTTGATGTATGGAACGATCCAGCTGTCTCTTGATGAAACGATGTAACAGCTGTCAATAATTTTTTATACAAAAGCAAGTTCTATCAGTTTTAGTTCTGTATATGCATTTGCTAAGAAATAGTGATTCATAGTTACTCCGAAGTATATATGGATGTGGATGTGTGTATAATTTTTTTAATTAAAATATAAGTTTTTGGGGCTGGGCATGGTGGCTCACACCTATAATCCCAGCACTTTGGGAGGCTGAGGCGGGCGGATCACAAGGTCAGGAGTTCGAGATCAGCCTGGCCAATATGGTGAAACCCCGTCCCTCCTGAAAGTACAAAAATTACTTTTTTTTGGCAGGCGCCTGTAGTCCCAGCTACTTGTAGGAGGCTGAGGCAGAAGAATCGCTTGAACCCAAGAGGCCAAGGTTGCAGTGAGCTGAGATCACACCACTGCACTCCAGCCTGGGTGACAGAGCTAGGGTATTATTTTAGGATAATATTATTTTCCTAATAATAATAATAATAATAATTTTTATGAGAGGAAACAATTAGTGTATTTAGTTTTATAAACTATTCTAGAAACCATAATTCATCCCCTTTTTCCTGTCATTGACTTATTCTTGTAGGTCAAAGAGCCCATCTCTCTAACTTCAGGTGACCTCAGCTATTGCCCAGGCACAATTTCTCTTTTCTGAATTCACATCACTTTTAACCAAGCCCTTTCTATTTCAAGTCCCTTTCTAATCACAGTCCCCATTTTATTGATTCATTATACTTTGCCCTTGGAGAATCTTCTTGGATAGTAAACAAAAAGTCTTGAATTATATTCACATTTTCCGGAATACATTATCTGTGTCCTCAAACTAATAGAATCTTAGTTTTTTCCTAAGAATACCAAAATCTTCGTACTTCTCCAAGGAAGGTCACTTTCCTATTTCCCTCACTCCTAGCACTAGAAACAGTGTTCATGGATATTATCAAACATTCTTGACCTGCCCTTTTGAAAGTCACTGTATAAACCAGGTCTTAAAACTGTGATGTCCCATCTACTTCCAGAGTACTCATTCTTCTACATCAGTGCTTTCAGCCCCAGGCTGAAATGGATTATTTGCTCTACTCCAATCCCTGCCATCCTGCAGCACCTCTAAGATTAAAAACAAAGTGAAACAGAATAAAATCTACAGCATTTCTCCAGTTTGATGACCACCATTTTCAGTTGCATATTCCAAATAAAGTCTTCATTGTCCTCACCAGACCCTCCACTCTCCATTTCTCTGGTCCTTTCCTAGCTGCACTTAGCCACCTTATCTACTCTGGGTAGTCTGACTCTGTTTCTTACAAGCTTTCACATGTACTGGTATGTTTCATTATTTGATGTCGTATACTAGTAAGTGAGCATACTGAATTGAGATTCAGGAGAGGCAGATCTAGACTGAGGTCCTTAAGAGAAGAAGATTGATGCAACTGATGCATCTTCAAATTGCTTTCTTGAGCAGTATACTCTTGTCCTGTCATTTGGCTTGTTCGCAGCAGTGGCTGCATTTGACTTCCCCCTGGACTCACCATTCCATCCTGCCACGCTGAGCTGCCACATTTTACTAGAACAACCTGCCACACTCAACATGGGAACATGCGTCTCTACTGCCCTCTCGTGTCCACCAGAAGAAGTGACGCATGGTGGGCAGGTTGATGCCTTTGGAAGGAGTTTTGGAATGATGACAACTGTGACTGGCATGCCAATGCCTCTTTTCCATTTTTTTAAACGTTTTACTGATATCTTATATTTTTAACAATGTCAAATTTTCTGTTTTTCAAGGACCGTTCCTAGATCTTCTGCCTCAATCTCAAGTCATTATGTTCACCTACCTGTTTGCTGATATCAAAGCTATATGGTAGAACTCATTTCTCTTGCGCTGTGTCTTCCCTCTTCACTCCTACCTCTGAAGAAGAAAGGCACCTCCTCTGAGCTAAACAGGAACCCAGATTACAGAGTAGAAAGAGCAGATGGAGAAATAATCAGAAAGAGCAGAAATGTAGATAGAAAAGGTAGAAAAAGCAGAAATGGAGGCAAGTGTGGACTCTTCTCCAGAAATGTTTAGTCCAAAGGAAGAAAAAAGTCTGACAGTAGAAGAAGGTAGAATAATTGAAGGAAAGTTTTTGACAGTAGGGAAAACTTGAGTTGATTTATATGCTGATGGAAAACCTCCAGTGGAGAGGAACTGATTAATAGAATGTGTCTCAGGGCAAACAGCAGAAGGTACTTTATCCTATATTCTTCCGATTTATTTCCTCGTCTCACCTTTACTCTTTATATATCCCAACGTGTCAAGCATCACACACTGGAAATAAATATGGTCAATAAATATTTACTCAGTTGAATCATACTGAGAACATTGGATTGGTCCAGTTATGAAGCCCAAGTCACAACTAGGGTTCTCTTGCATGGTTCCTGCTTTTGTCTAAATGACACTCCCCACTACCACCATCTCCCATTTTGTAAGAAAAGTGATCCAGAAGAGAGTAGCCCCATTACCATCATTGTTGATATCGATCTTATGGAACACCAAGTTGGTGAATTCTTCAGGACTCAGGGTTTGCTGGCCATTGAGGGCTTGTATCGCCTGCAAAAAGACATTAAATCAAAGAGATCAACTTTTCTGGAAGCAAATACATTTCGCAACATTTCTGCTCCAATGTGACAGAATTTGGGGATGTGTTAATGTCAGTTGCTATCCAACCTGTACCAGTTGTTAAAAGTAAATAAAAAGAAAAGATTGTATGTCAGTTCTGGGTAATGGACTTGAAAATTAAATGAACTGAATAAAGACTGAAATCCTATTTTATACAGTATAAAGGGATAAAGGGATCCATTCAACATATTAGATCACAACAGATGCAATGAGCCCATTGGAGAAAATATTGTAGTGGTCATGGTCATAAGAATTCCAGACCCAGAAAACAGACATCGCTCTCAATTTCAGACGGGTTCATTTGGGTCTTATGGATGAAAGTAAAAGGATGACCACAACGCTGTAAGAGTCTCAAGCTTCCTCTCCGGCTTCCACCGCTGGCACCCCTGGTTCTTTGTGCCTTTTTGTAGAATGATTGACTGGGGAGACAGATAGATACGCCTTCGAAGGGCGCTGAATTTCTCCCACATTCTGCCAGAGACCAGGGGGGCAAATGACATTTCCAGCCTTCCTAGAGGAAAGATGTAGCTAACCTCCCCTAACCCCAAGGTGATTAAATTAAATGACCCAGACTTGATATAGAACTTCATAATAAAATGAAAGAGGATTATTCATTTGGGAATTTGAACATAACTCTCTTAATTGAACATGAAGGAATCTTTAGAAAAACTTCTAGCAATGTATTTCAATTAGAGGACACAATTATAAATATGACTCTCTCTCTCTCTCTTGCTGCTTCCCAAGCATTACCAACGTTAAGTCCAGGATTAATCATAATAAGTGGTGGTAAAACACCAGTCTTGGCTTTAGCAAATTTAGGTCTCACGGATCTCATGGTTAAATATAGGACAATATTTAAAGTAACTGTTACATACATATAGCATCACATTTGAAGAAGATTTTAAGGATTTCTCAGTGTTTGGTCAGAGGCTTCAAAAGCCTAGAAAATTTGGCCAGGTATCAAGTATCCCCATGTTCTGAAGTGATATTAGACCACATAAAAAGTCATAGCAAATAACTGTGAGATCTTTATTTGTTCATCACCAATCTTCAGGTCATATAAGTGCAAGTGAAATACTGATTGGAAAGTGCAGGAGCACTGAGGGGGTATTTTTGGAGGGAATCATCAGCTTGCTCTGTTTTCCTTCCTTTTTTATTAGAAGCAGCAGGATCAGGGGATAGGCAGGAAGCTTTTTTTTTTCTTCTTCTTCTTCTTTCCTTCCTCATTTACTCATTCATCCTTCCTTCCCCAGTTTCCTAATGGCAGTATCTGAGCACTCCCTGTGTGGGAGCAGAAGGAGAGAAAGGGAAGCAGGAAAGTTCTCACATGGCAAGTACTGTCCTGGTTAGCTAATTTCAGTGCTCCCTGGCCTGGCAGGGGTAGACGCTCTCTCCTGCAATTCTGTAGGCATGAATCATGCATCTTGATTCCAGCCGTTCCCTTTCCTGCTTAGAATTTCTTAAAATCTGCGGCCGGGCGCGGTGGCTCATGCCTGTAATCCCAGCACTTTGGGAGGCTGAGGTGGGTGGATCACGAGGTCAGGAGTTCATAGACCGGCCTGGCCAATATGGTGAAACCCCGTCTCTACTAAAAATACAAAAATTAGCCAGGCATGGTGGTGGGTGCCTGTAATCCCAGCTACTCAGGAGACTGAGGCAGGAGAATTGCTTGAACCCAGGAGGTGGAGGTTGCAGTGGGCCGAGATCATGCCATTTTGCACTCCAGCCTGGGTAACAGAGAGAGACTCTGTCTCAAAAAAAAAAAAAAAGAAAGAAAAAAAGAATTTCTTAAAATCTGCACAATTGCCATTTTTAGACGAGGCAATTCTTTCTTGTTCAGGCCTGTCCTGTGCATTGTTGAATACTTAGCAGCCTCCCTGGTCTCTAAGCAATAGATGGCAACAGCACTACGCATTCTGTATTCTCTAACTCACCAAAATGTCTCCAGACATTGTGAAATGTCCCCTGAATAGAGATTCTCCTGGTTGAGAACAAGTGCTCTAGGTCTACCTGCAGCTTTGAGTTTTCTTCACATCTTCCAGTGGCCCTGCAGGATAAGATCTAACACAGATCTATGCCAGCTTCCTCTCACAGTGCTCCATACCTGACCTATGGAAAACACCCTAGCATACTTTGTCCCAACAAATTCTATGAAGGCAGATACTTCCAAAGTGTGCACTCTTGCTGCCACTGTTTGCTTCTTTAGGCTTCTCACTCATGACTCACTCACTCACTGTTGTCATCCTCAAATTGCAGGATACAACCACAGTTCAATGGTTTCCTAACATACTCGTGTTATTGACCTGGGGGGGTCCTACTAAATAAATTTTCCTCAAAAACCTTTAAAAACCTTTCTCTGGACTGTTTTATACCCTTGAAGTGAGATCAAGCTATCTCCTTTGTAGATACTGCCTATGCTCTGGTACTTCCTTGCAATCTCTTAATGCCTGGGCTGAATTCCATTTTAGCATCTGTATTGTATGTAGAGAGAACTTAGATTATATACTTTTTATTTACCTTGATGATTTTTTTCACTTGCCTGTTGTATAGAAAGTATGTTCCGGCCGGGCGCGGTGGCTCAAGCCTGTAATCCCAGCACTTTGGGAGGCCGAGACGGGCGGATCACGAGGTCAGGAGATCGAGACCATCCTGGCTAACACGGTGAAACCCTGTCTCTACTTAAAAATACAAAAAACTAGCCGGGCGACGAGGCGGGCGCCTGTAGTCCCAGCTACTCGGGAGGCTGAGGCAGGAGAATGGCGTAAACCCGGAAGGCGGAGCTTGCAGTGAGCTGAGATCCGGCCACTGCACTCCAGCCT
>NW_022302087.1:2232227-2260566 GCF_002776525.5 Piliocolobus tephrosceles | reverse complement strand
AAAAAAAAAAAAAAAAAAAAAAAAAAAGAAAGTATGTTCCTAGGCTACCAGTTTCTTAATAAGTATATATTCCATTGCATTAATTTATTTAAACATTTTCCTCTTTTAGTTTTTTAGAATATTTGCTATCTTAAGAGATTCTATGATGTAAATCATAGGACTTTCATCTCTAATAATTGTTTTTCCTGACTCAAAATAAGTAATGCTAACTCTAAAATGAAGATCAGCTTTTAGCCTCTCGACACAGGTTACCACATTTCCCGGAACGTTTTATCCACTTACACTCTCTCCACAGTGTGTAAGGCGCCTTCCTTACCATGCTCTTACCAGAATTTGCTATTATTGTTTTTAGTACTGATTAATTTAGAGACAAATGGTATCTAATTATTAAATTTCTGTTCTGTGCTTTTATTATTTCAATTTTCCTGTGTTCTTTTTTTTCCTTTCTAAGCACTTTGAGGGATAATTCAATTTGCCACTTACTACTTCTCTTTCCTTGGCTCACTAACTGAAGTTATACATTTTAACTAATAAAAATCTACGGCACATTTCCCCATAAGTTATAGACAAAATCACATTTATCCTTGTTGTTCCTAATTCTTTACAGAATCTGATGACTTCACCTTCACCCAAAAAAAGCATAACATACAGGCAAAATTTGTCCTTAAGTTTAAGGGCTAAAATGATTCCTGAAGGCCATTGATTCTTAGATCCCAGACTAAAAACCCTTGTTTCGAGAAATGCTTTGGTGGCATCCTAAGATCTGTATGCTGTATTTACATTTTCATTGTTTTTAGAAGAAGCTGAGTATTTAAAAGAACATTTTAAAATTTACATGGGGTTGGGTATTCTCCGTAGAATATTTGATATCTAATTTTGTGTTGCAATATATAAGGTATAGGCAGAATTTCTAAATTGTTCACTTGCCAAGTGAATCCTAGCACATTTTTTGTGTGAATGATCTATGTGAAATTAAAATATTAGCAATATTGGTATTATCCTACCCTTGAACTCTTTCCATATGTTGGTTAACTCTACATTCGCTTATTTAGCTTTCCATTTTTATCTGCTTTGAACATTTGTTGAGAAGTTTAATTATAAATGTAGTTCTACTCATTTATTTTTCTGGCATTTTTGCTAATATTTCTACTATGTATTTTATTTGTAACTCAGCTCCTTCATCTATGAAGGAAAGAATTTGGACCAGATCATTTCTAAGACATCTAATTCTAATGCTCTTTGAGTCTGTGTTACAAATTCAATGTCTTGGATTCATAACATTAATTATACCTGTTATCTTCATTTAGATATAGTGTCCCACTTAACCAATTTTTACTCTGGGCTCTTTACTGTTTCATACCATGATAATAACTATCTCCTACTCCAATGGGGTGGTGGTATAGGGGCTTAGAAAGGCACTTATTGAACTTTAGATATGGAAAAGATCTGAGATCCCTGAACCAACTATTAGAAATACTTCAGTATAGCTCCCAGAAAGATCAGTCCTCACATACCTTCATTCTTAGTCCATGTCTCTTGTTAAACATATATAAACCATCTCATAGTTTAGCTATTCCTCACTAGGCATTCTGCACTGAGGCAGAGAAAAAGATAAGTTGTTTTGCACTCTCATATTTGTTTCATTTTTTTCATTGCAATGCTCTGTTAAATTTGTGAATGCCAGGGTGGATTGCACCAAGAAGGAAAAGCTGATTTGCTGCTGTTGCCCATTCAGTAATCAATAGGTTAAGTAAAGCTTACATTACTTCAGCAATTCAAAATGTATATCCCAAAAACAGTCAACCCCATAGACAGCTGTTACCTACTCCATAGGAAGGGAAAGTGGGTTAACTGTATAGTGGCCTGAAAAGGATACTTTACTGCTTCACTTACCACGAACATGTCCAGTAGTTCATTTTTGTCAATAGAACCATTTCCATCAACATCATACAGCTTAAAATACCATTTTAATTTTTGCTCCATTTTTTCTTGCACGATTAGATTTACAGCAGCAATAAACTCCAAAAAGTCAATAAATCCATCCTATGGAAATTAAGGTGAAAAGAAAAATAAATATTTAAGAAGAATAATTGTTTTTTATTTGCTAAGTCAGCATTCATGAACAGGGCCTTTAGTATAACTTAAATCAATCCAAAAGATTTCAGCATAAAACTTTTCCCTAGTGTTTCATTTTAAAAAAGTTTATAGACACAAGTGACTTTAATTTTACAATTAAGTGCCTTAAGTAAATAGGCATTATTTTTTAGTGTAGTTTTAGGCTCACAGCAAAATTGAATGGAAGGTATAGAGGTTTCCTATATACTCCCTGTCTCCACACATGCATAGCCTCCTCCATCGTCAACGTCTCCCACCAGAATGGTACATTTGTTACAATTGCTGAACCTACACTGACACATCATCATCACCCAAAGTCCATAGTTTACATTAGTGCCCACTCTTAGTACTTTACATCCTGCAAGTCTAGATATATAATGCCCTGTACCCACCATTATAGTATTGCACAGAGTAGTTTTGCTATCCTAAAATTCCTCTGCGTTGTGCCTAGTCTTCCCTAACTCCTGGCAACAATTAATCTTTTTACGGTCTCCATAGCTTTACCTTTCTAGAAAGTTACATGGTTAAAATTATATAGTGTTTAGTATATGGTATGTAGTTTTTTCAGATTGGCTTCCTTCACTTAGTAATATGCATTTAAATTTCCTCCTTGTCTTTCCAGGGTTTGATAGCTCATTTCTTTTCAGCGCTAAATAATACTCCATTGTCTGGATGTACTTCAGTTTATTTATCCATTCACTTCCTGCAGGACATTTTGGTTGCTTCCAGATTTTGGCAATTATAAATAAAGTTGCTATAAATATCTATGTGCAGATTTCTTGTGGACTTAAGTTGTTAACCCCTTTGGACAAATACCAGGGGATTTGGATGATATGTAAGAATATGTTTAGTTTTTAAGAAACTGCCAAACTATCTTTCAAAGCAGTTGAATCATTTTACATTTCAACCAGCACTGAATGAGAGTTCCTGTTGCTCCACATCCTCACTGGCATTTAGTGTTTTTAGTGTTCTGGATTTTGGCCATTCTAATAGGTGTGTAGTGGTATCTCCTTGTTTTAACTTGCAATTCCCTAATAATATATGATGTTGAACATCTTTTTATGTGCTTGTTTACCATCTGTATTTCTTCTTTGGTGAAATATTTGGCCTACTTCTTAATCAGATTGTTTTCCTTTTTTCAATTCTTTTTTATTTCAATAGGTTTTTGGGAATTGGGGGCATTTGGTTACATGAATCCATTTTTTAGTGGTGATTTCTGAGATTTTGGTGCACCCATCACCTGAGCAGTGAACACTGTACACAAGGTGTAGTCTTTTATCCCTCGCCACCCTCTACCCTTTCCTCAAAGTCCAATGTATCATTCCTATGCCTTTGCATCCTCATAGCTCAGCTCCCACATATGAGTGAGAACAGACATTGTTTGGTTTTTCCATTTCTGAGTTACTTCACTTAGAATAATAGTCTCTACTTTCATCTAGGTTGCTGTGAATGCCATTATTTCATTCCTTTTTATGTCTCAGTAGTATTCCATGGTGTATGCACACACACACACACACACACACATATATGATAATTTTCTTTATTCACTCATTGATTGATGGGCATTTGGGCTGGTTCCATATTTTTGCATTTGCAAATTGTGCTGCCATACACACGCATGTGCAAGTATCTTTTTCATATGATGACTTCTTTTTCTCTGAATAGATACCTAGTAGTAGGATTGCTGGATCAAACAGTAGGTCTACGTTTAGTTTTTAAGGAATCTCCACACTGTTTCACACAGTAGTTGTACTAGTTTACATTCCCACCAGCAGTGTAAAAGGGTTCCCTTTTCTCTGCATCCATATCAACATTTGTTGTTTTTTTGATTATGGCCATTCTTGCAGGAGTGAAGTCACATTGCATTGTGGTTTTGATTTACATTTCCCTGATAATTAGTGACATTAAGCATTTTTCCATATGCTTTTTGGCCATGTGTATATCTTCTTTTCAGAATTGTCTATTCATGTCCTTAGCCCACTTTCTTATTATTATCATACTTTAAGTTCTGAGATACATGTGCAGAACATGCAGGTTTGTTACAAAGGTATACATGTGCCATGGTGGTTTGCTGCACCCATCAACCCGTCACCTACATTAGGTATTTCTCCTAATGCTATTCCTCCCCTAGCTCCCTACCCCCCGACAGGCCTCTCCTTGTGTCCATGTGTTCTCATTGTTCGACTCCCACTTATGAGTGAGAACATGAGGTGTTTGGTTTTCTGTTCCTGTGTTAGTTTGCTGAGAATGATGGTTTCCAGCGTCATCCATGTCCCTGCAAAGGACATGAACTCATTCTTTTTTATTAACCCACTTTTTGATGGGTTTGTTTGGTTTTTTCTTGCTGATTTGAGTTCTTTGTAGATTCTCGCTATTAGTCCTTTGTCGAATGTACAGATTGTGAGATTTTCTCCCACTCTGTGGGTTGTCTGTAAACTCTGCTGATTATTTCTTTTGCTGTGCAGAGGCTTTTTACTTTGAGTCCTATGTATTTATCTTTGTTTTTGTTGCATTTGCTTTTGGGTTCTTAATCATGAAGTCTTTGCCTAAGCCATTATCTAGAAGAGTTTTTCTGGTGTTATCTTCTAGAATCTTTATGGTTTTGGGTCTTTAAGTCTTTGATCCATCTTGAGTTGATTTTTGTGTAAGGTGAGAGACAAGGATCCAGATTTATTCTCCTACATGTGGCTTGCCAATTATCCCAGCACCATTTGTTGAATAGGGTGTCCTTTCCCCACTTTATGTTTTTGTTTGCTTTTTCAAAGATCAGTTGGCTGTAAGTATTTGGCTTTATTTCTGGGTTCTCTATTCTGTTTGATTTGTCTGTGTGCCTATTTTTATACCAATGCCATGCTGTTTGGTTGACTATGGCCTTATAGTATAATTTGAAGTTGGGTAATATGATGTCTCTAGATTTGTTCTTTCTGCTTAGTCTTGATTTAGCTATGCAGGCTTTTTTTTTGTTTGTTTGTTCCATATGAATTTTAGAATTTTTTTTCCAGTTCTGTGAAAAATGTTGGTGGTATTTTGATGGGAGTTGCATTTAATTTGAAGATTGTTTTTGGTTCTGTGGTCATTTTCACAATATTGATTCTACTCATCCATGAGCACAGGATGTGTTTTCGTTTGTTTGTGTCATCTATGATTTCTTGCAGCAGTGTTTTGCAGTTTTCCTTGTAGAGGTCTTTCGACTCCTTGGTTAGGTATATTCCTAAGTATTTAATTTTTTTGCAGCTATTGTGAAAGGGGTTGTGTTCTTAACTTGATTCTCAGCTTGATCGCTGTTGATGTATAGAAGAGCTACTGGTTTGTGTACACTAATTTTGTATCCTTAACTTTTGCTGAATTCATTTATCAGTTCTAGGAGCTTTTTGGAGGAATCTTTAGAGTTTTCTAGGTATATGATCACATCATCAGCAAACAGCAACAATTTGACTTCCTCTTTACTGATTTGGATTCCCTTTTTTTCTTTCTCTTGTCTTATTGCTCTGGGTAGGACTTCCAGTACTAAGTTGAACAGAAGTGGTGCAAGTGGGCATCTTGTCTTGTTCTCAAGGGAAATGCTTTCAACTTTTACCCATTCAGTATGATGTTAGTTGTGGGTTTGTCACAGATTACTTTTATTACCTTAAGGTATGTCCCTTCTATGCCGATTTTGCTGATGATTTTAATCATAAAGGGATGCTAGATTTTGTCAAATGCTTTTTCTGTGTCTATTGACATGATCATGTGACTTTTGTTTTTAATTCTGTTTATGTGGTGTATTACATTTATTAACTTATGTATGTTAAACCATCCCTGCATCCCTAATATAAAACCCACTTGATCTTGGTGGATTATTTTTTTGATATGCTGTTGGATTCAGTTTGCTATTATTTTATTGAGGGTTTTTGCATCTTTGTTCATCCAGGTTATTGGTCTGTGGTTTTCTTTTTTTTGTTATGTCCTTCCTGGTTTTGGTATTAAAATGATACTGGCTTAATAGAAGGATTGAGGGAGAATTCCCTCTTTCTCTAGCTTTTGGAATAGTCAATAGGATTTGTACCAATTCTTTTTTGACTGTCTAATATAATTTTGCTGTGAATCCTGGACTTTTTTGTTGGCAGTTTTTTTGTTACCATTTCAATCTTGCTGCTTGTTATTTGTCTGTTCATAGATTCAATCTCTTTCTGATTTAATCTAGGAGATTTGTGTATTTCCAGGAATGTATCCATCTCCTCTAGGTTTTCTGTTTTATGCACATAAAGGTGTTCATAGTAGCCTTGAATGATCTTTTGTATTTCTGTGGTATCGGTTGTAACATCTCCTGTTTCATTTCTAATTGAGCTTATTTGGATATTCTCTCTTCTTTTCTTGGTTAATCTAGTTAATGGCCTGTCAATTTTATTTATCTTTTCAAAGAACTAGCTTTTTGTTTCATTTATCTTTTGTATTTCTTTTTTTTTTCAATTTCATTTAGTTCTGCTCTGATCTTCATTATTTATTTTCTTCTGCTGGGTTTAGGTTTAGATTATTCATGTTTATCCAGTTCTGTGAGGTGTGACCTTATTTGTGCTCTTTCAGACTTTTGATATAGGCATTTAATGCTATAAACTTTCCTCTTAGGACCACTTTTGCTGTATCACAGAGGTTTTGATAGGTTGTGATCACTATTATCATTCAGTTCAAGGAATTTTTAAATTTCCATCTTAATCTCATTGTTGACCCAACGATCATTCTGAAGCAGGTTATTTAATTTCCTTGTATTTGCATGGTTTTGAGGGTTCCTTTTGGAGTTGATTTGCAATTTTCTTCCACTGCAGTCTGAGAGAGTACTTGATATAATTTCAATTTTCTCAAATTTACTGAGACTTGTTTTGTGGCCTAACATATGGTCTATCTTGACGAATGTTCCATCTGCTGATGAATAGAATGTACATTCTGCAGGTGTTGGGTAGAATGCTCTGTAAATATGTGTTAAGTCTATTTGTTCTAGGGTATAGTTTAAGTCCATTGTTTCTTTGTTGACTTTCTGTGTTAATGACCTGTGTAGTGGTATCAGTGGAGTATTAAAGTCCTCCACTATTATTGTATTGCCATCTATTTCATTTCTTAGGTCTAATAATAATTGTTTATAAATTTGGGAGCTCCAGACCAGGCATGGTGGCTCATGCCTGTAATCCCAGCACTTTGGGAGGCCAAGGCAGGTGGATCACCTGAGATCAAGAGTTCGAGACCAGACTGACCAACATGGTGAAACCCCGTCTCTACTAAAAATTCAAAAATTAGCCAGGCATGGTGGCAGATGCCTGTAATCCCAGCTACATGGGAGGCTGAGGCAGGAGAATCATTTGAACCCAGGAGGCAGATGTTGCAGTGAGCTGAGATCGTGCCATTGCACCCCAGCCTGGGTGATAGAGCAAGACTCCATCTGAAAAAAAAAATTGGGGAACTCCAGTGTTAGGTGAATATATATTTAGAATTCTGATATTTTCCTGTTGGACTAGTCCATTTATTACTATATAATGTTCCCCTTTATCTTTTTTAACTGCTGTTACTTTAAAGTTTGCTTTGTCTGATATAAGAACAGCTCCTCCTGCTCGCTTTTGGTGTCCATTTGCATGGAATGTCTTTTTCCACCCCCTTACCTTAAGTTTATGTGAATCCTTATTTGTTAGGTGAGTCTCTTGAAGGCAGCAGATAGTTGGTTGGTTAAGTCCTATTTATTCTGCCATTCTGTATCTTTTAAGTGGAGCTTTAGGCCATTTATTTTCAGTGTTAGTATTCAGATGTGAGGTATTATCATATTGATTATGCTATTTGTTGCCTGAAGCTCTGTTCTTTTTTGAGATGGAGTATCACTCCATCCCCCAGGCTGGAGTGCAGTGGCATAATCTTGGCTCACTGCAAGCTCCACCTCCCAGGTTCACACCATTCTCCTGCCTCAGCCTCCCAAGTAGCTGGGACTACAGGCACCCGCCACCATGCCTGGCTACTTTTTTGTATTGTTAGTAGAGATGAGGTTTCACCGTGCTAGCCAGGATGATCTCGATCTCCTGACCTCGTGATCTGCCCTCCTCGGCCTCCCAAAGTGCTGGGATTACAGGGGTGAGCCACTGCGCCCTGCCTGGTTTTTTGTTTTTCTTTTTTTGTTCATTGTGTTATTGTTATATAGTACCTGTGAGATTTATGCTTTAAGGAGGTTCTATTTTGGTTTATTTTGAGGATTTGTTTCAAGATTTAGAGCTCCTTTTAGCAGTTCTCGTAGTGCTGGCTTGGTACTGGAGAATTCTCTCAGCATTTGTTTGTCTGTAAATGACTGTATCTTTCCTTCATTTATGAAGCTCGGTTTCACTAGATACAAAATTCTTGGCTGATAATTGCTTTGTTTAAGGAGGCTAAAAATAGGACCCCAATTCCTTCTAGCTTGTAGGGTTTCTGCTGAGAAATCTGCTGTTAATCTGATAGGTTTTCCTTTGTAGGTTACCTGATGCTTTTGCCTCACAGCTCTTAAGATTCTTTCATTTGTCTTGACTTTAGATAAGCTGATGACTACGTGCCTGGGCAATGATCTTTTTGCGATGAATTTCCCAGGTGATCTCTAAGCCTCTTGTATTTGGATATCTAAATATCCAGCAAGGCTGAGGAAGTTTTACTTTACTAATCCCTCAAATATGTTTTCTAAACTTTTAGACTTCTCTTCTTTCTCAGGAACCCAATTATTCTTAGGTTTGGACATTTAACATAGTCCCAAACTTCTTGGAGTTTCTTTTTTTTTAACTTTTTTTTTTCTGTCTTTGACAGATTGGGTTAATTCAAAAGCCTTGTCTTTGAGCTCTAAAGTTCTTTCTTCTGCTTATTTGATTCTATTGTTGAGACTTTCTAGTGTATTTTGCATTTCTCTAATTGGGTCCTTGATTTCTAGAAGTTGTGATTGTTTTTTATTTGTGCAATCTATTTCACTGAATAATTTTCCTTTTCCTTTCATATCCTATATCTTTAAGTTGGTCTTCACCTTCCTCTGGTGCTTCCTTGATTAGCTTAATAATTGACCTTTTGAATTCTATTTTGCAGTTCAGAGATTTTGTCTTATTTTGAATCCATTGCTGGTGAGCTGGTATGATCTTGGAGTCTTGTTTTATCATACTATCAGAACTGTTTTTCTGGTTTCTTCTCATTTGAGTAGACTATATCCAAGGGAAGATCTGAGACTCAAGGGCTGCTGTTCAGAATTCTTTTGTCCTGTGGGATGCTCCATTGATGTGGTATTCTCCCCCTTACCCTAGGAATGGAGCTTCCTGAGAGCCAAACTGTAGTGATTGTTTTTGCTCTTCTGGGTCCAGCCACCTAGTGGAGCTACTGGGCTCCAGGCTGGTACTGGGGAGTATCTGCAAAGAGTCTTGTTATCTGTCTTCAGGCCTTGCAGTCATGGATACCAGCACAGTTTTTCAGCATCTCAGGGAGCCTGCAGCAGTGATCTAGTTCCTTCAAAGGGTCTGTGGATTATCTCTGCTTTCCTGGTATGTACCTGTGGTAGTTCTTGGAGCAAAAGTCCATGATGTGAGTCTCCACACACTGCTCCATCCATCCGAGCAGGAGCTGCAAGCTAGTCCTGCCCCTCTCCACCATCTTAATCCAGATTGTCTTCTTCTTGTTGAGTTTTAGGAGTTCTTTTTGTATTCTGGATAATAGTCCTTCATCAGCCATGTTTTTTGCAAATATTTTCTCCCAGTTGATGGCTTATCTTTTTATTCTCTGACAATGTCTGTTGCAGAGCAGAAGTTTTTAATTTTGATAAATTCCAGCTTATTATTTTTCATGAATTATGCCTTTAGCATTGTATCGAAAACATCATTACCAAACCCAAGGTCATCTAGATTTTCTCCTAAGTTATCTTTTAGGAGTTTTATAGTTTTGCATTTTATATTTAGGTCTCTGATTCATTTTGAATAAATTTTTGTGAAAGGTGTAAGGTCTTTGTCTGGATGCTTTTCTTTGCACATGGATGTTTCATTGTTTCAGCACCATTTGTTGAAAAGACTGTCTTTTCTCCACTGTATTGCCTTTGTTTCTTTGTCAAGGATTAGTTGACTAGATATATGTCGGTCTATTTCTGGCCCTCTATTCCCTCATATTGATTGATGTATCTATTCTTTCAGAAATACCACACTGTCTCAATTACTATACTTTTACAGTAAGTCCTGAAGTCAGGTAATTTCAGTACCCCAAATTTGTTCTTCTCCTTCAATATTATATTGGCGATTCTGGGTCTTTTGCCTCTCCATATAAACATTAGAATCAATTTGTCAATATTTACAAAGTAACTTGCTAGGATTTTGATTTGAATTTCATTGAATCTACAGATCAATTTGTGAAGAAGTAACACCTTGACAACACTGAGTCTCCCTTTCCATGAATACAGAATCTCTCTCCTTGCTGGGCGCAGTGGCTTATGCCTGTAATCCCAGCATTTTGGGAGACTGAGGCGGGCGGATCACCTGAAGTCAGGAGTTCAAGACCAGCCTGGCCAACATGGTGAAGCCCCATCTCTACTAAAAATAGAAAAAATTAGCTGGGCGTGGTGGTGGGCACCTGTAATCCCAGCTACTTGGGAGGTTGAGGCAGGAGAATCACTTGAACCCGGAAGGCAGAGGTTGAGCCGAGATCATGCCATTGCACTCCAGCCTGGGCAACAGAAGCGAAACTCTGTCTCAAAGAAAAGAATCTCTCTCCTTTTATTTAGTTATTTGATTTCTTTTATCAGAGTTTTGTAGTTTTCCTCATGTAGATTTTGTACATATTTTGTCAGATTTATACCTAATAATTTCATTTGAGGGTGCCAATGTAAATGGTAATATGTTAACTCCACTTATTTATTGCTGGTATATAGGAAAGTGATGACTGATGACTTTTGTATAAAAAAACTTTGTGTCTGAAACCTTGCTAAAATCTCTTATTAGTTCTAGGAGATTTTTTTTTTGTCAATTCTTTTGAGTTTTCCAAAGTTGAGTATCATGTTATTCGCAAAGACAGTTTTATTTTCTCCTTCCCAAACAGTTTAAATTTTATATCCGTTTCTTGTCTTAATGCAGTAGCTAGGACTTCCAGGAAAATGTTGAAAATCAGTGATGAGAGGTGACATCCTTGCCTTGTTTCTGATCTTAGTGGGAAAGCTCTTAGTTTCTTACCAGTAAGTATAAGGCTTACTGTCAGGTTTTTGTAGATACTCTTTATCATGTTGAGATTAACTACCTTTCAGAGAAAATGTTTACTTCTTATGCCAAAGAAACAAACATAAAATTCCTCACCACTGAACTTTTTCAATGTCTTTCTTCCTCTGAATTTCTTCAGATTTTGTCCTCTTCAGAAGACCAAGTACCAATTTTTAATAGAAGGAAAACATATCAAGCAGACAAATTTTATATTCCTTTTAATAGGAACTGGTTGATATTTTTGGACTGCTAAATTGTAGGTTAGGATTTAAGTGCATAGTTTTAGGTATGAATCAAAATTAATGAGGCTCTTTTTTAATAAAGATTTTGTCCTATTCATCAATCTTGGAGAAGATTATTTAAGGACTGCAAGTTTAGGTGGTGTGCCTTATCCTGTTTTTAATTGGTAAAACATTTTCAGTTGAAACAGAAACAATCTGTGTCACTCTTTAGAATCATATGCTTCAAACCTGGCATACGTAAATGTTCAACTGTCTTAGGAAAGGTGGCCAGCTCTAGGGAGGCATGTGACTCATTCTTCGCTATTTTCCCATGTGAGTTCTGATGCTGACGGTGGCATATCCAGCACAAGAAAACATGCTGCGTCTTTTTGGAGTATTTGTGATGCCAGGGTCTGTTTACAAAACCGGGATGTAACAAAAAGTAAACCACTGCTTCCCGGAAATAAAGAGATTTAGATTTATCAGTCTGTAAAGTGTTATGTGTTTGCCTGCATCTTAAGCTTTTGTGAATAGTTTCACGAAGTCTATAAAAAAAGCTACTGAGAAATAACCAATAGTTCTGAATTGATAAGCAAAGTCTATTTGGCTTTTTAAAGGTTTTTAAAAATAAGATTACCACAGTATTTCAGACCTTGGAAGTTAATGTGGTAATCACTATAGCATTGTTTTCTAAATTTATTACACTTTTATTTTCTACACTGCGGATGTTTTACTTTTACAGTCAGCAAGTGATAAGAAAACATTTCAAAGTCATTTTACTGCATTTAGTGTTAGATTTTTGTGTTTTACGGCTTAGACCTCTTTACTCCATCAGTAACTTTGATCTTCTTATAAGAGATAAGATTTCTTCTGACACATAGGAGTCTATTTCAATGGGTCTCCTAAAAGAAATTCGTTCAAAGACACAAAACCTAACTGATTTTACCTTATTGCTGCTTGCCTTTCCTACTGCTCCCTGCCACTTCACTTTATTAATCCCCAGCAGAGCTATGACTGAGACAAGCGAAATATGTTATTATAGGGTTGAAATTTGTTTAAGATGACAACGAGGTATCATATCTCCAGATTCGGCAGGACATGACCATTATTTTTCAGAAGCAGGTCTGGAAGTGTGGATGAAATAAGCTGAATGGACAGTATCCAACCAGAGGTACATTGACTCCCAGGCCTTCCTCCGGGGTCTTTAGGGTTGACCAATCAATTCAGCAGTCTCCTGGACAGTTACTGTGTGAATTTACCAAAGAGTCACAGGAGTATCCTCCCTGGAAGCCTGGCTTATTATTAAGTTGATCCTCCAGAGTTTCCATAAAAGCCTTTTATTTGATGATGGTCTGTTTCACTTTACAAGTTCCACTTCAGTGACTGCATTTTTCAATGCCACCTGCATGATGCGTGGCAACAGGCTAAACAGAGCAATGTTGACCTTAGAATATTTGGTATTTTGTTTTTAGGCACAGTGCATGGGTGGTACTAATATCTTTCAATTCAGGCTTTAAGAGCTCTGGGCAAGCCCTTATCATGAGATGCATATAAGTATTTTCACTGTGTGGTTTTTAAATGAACAACCTGGTTAATCAAACCTTTCTACTTAGACAAGGGCATCCTCTTTCAAAAACTTCTGTAAGCAAAACATTTTGTGTTTTCATTTCAGTATTCTGTCATGCGCTCAGGCAAATTAATCTTTACAATTTACGGCCAATTCTTCTGTTCCATTATCTTTCTGTTAAGATTTTGTAGACATTTGCATTGGTGAAATGACTTTGGCAAATGTGATTTAATGGCTTGTGTTAGTGTTGGAGAGGGTTTAGGGTACATGCTTATTCTATGAATCGGGAGGAAAGAAATTATTGTTTTCAGTTAGTCTATGGATTTCAAGGGCTAGAGAGGGGGATAATTATCACTGCGAAGGTGAGATGTCCCTGCAAATGTGACTAAGAAGGATGTAATACAGAAAGTCCAAAGGTGGACCAAAGGAACACTCTTTTTTTTTTTTTTTGAGATGGAGTCTCCTTCTCTCACCCAGGCTGAAGTGCAGTGGCGCGATCTTGGCTCACTGCAACCTCCACCTCCCAGGTTCATGCCATTCTCCTGCCTCAGCCTCCCGAGTAGAGTAGCTGGGACTACAGGCACCCGGGTAATTTTTTGTAATTTTAGTAGAGATGGGGTTTCACCATGTTAACCAGGATGGTCTTGATCTCCTGACCTTGTGATCCACCTGCCTCAGCCTCCCAAAGTGCTGGGATTACAGGCTGAGTCACTGTGCCTGGCTGGGAACACTCTTAAGCTCATGTTTCCATAGTTGAACTTCAGGAGTCCTCTGGCACACATAACTGTTTGGAGATGACGAATTTTTATTGGCCTGAGCCTGAGTGGGGTTCATAAATTCCTTTCATGAGAATCATATGGGGGATAATGAAACATGCAGATTCTTAGACCCCCCACCAAGAAACAAACAAACAACAACAACAACAAAAACCCAGCATCAAAGCTCCTTGGAATATAGTCCAAGAGTCTGCATTTTAAAATGCTCCCCAGATAAGTCTTACATATTCTAAGATTGGAGAACTATGGACCTAAGCTTTTTTTCTAATCCACACCTTTCTCTGTAGGCAATTTTATCATCTAGCCATCTCTCCAAGCGGCTATTTATTTATTCCAATGTAAATTTATGTAACCTTACTAAAAGTAATTTGAAAAATTATGACCCATATGGCTCAGTCTCAAAACGATATATGCCACAAGAATAAAGTCCAGCAGGCTGGGCATGGTGGCTCACACCTGTAATCTCAGCACTTTGGGAGACTGAGGCAGGTGGATCACCTGAAGTTGGGAGTTCAAGACCAGCCTGACCAACATGGAGAAACCCCATCTCTACTAAAAAAACAAAATTAGCTGGGTGTGATGGCACATGCCTGTAATCCCAACTACTTGGGAGGCTGAGGCAGGAGAAATCACTTGAACCCAGGAGGCGGAGGTTGCGGTGAGCCAAGATCGCGCCATTGCACTCCAGCCTGCACAACAAGAGTGAAACTCTATCTCAAAAAAAAAAAAAAAAAAGAATGAAGTCCAGTAGTCAAAAATTAATTTCAAAATAATGGAAGGTCTTTGCTTGCACTTCTGGAATACATATGAGTTGCAAGAAATTTTAAGGATTTCTTCACAACACCCCCTTCCTCTCATCTGCTTCTCCACATATGTCATACTGCTCAATTTTCAATAATCTCCATTTCCTAATCTTTCACTGCCAGCCCTAGCATGAGAACATTTTATCCTTTTACCACACCAATTTTTATTATAATTCTACACCATAAAATTGTAAAGAATTTCTTTGGCAATGGTAGAATCCCCCTTTGAAACTGAGGAGGGGAAGAAATTAAGAGCTCACAAAGCCAGAACCCATTCTAGTGAGCCTCAGGAAAGGAGAGTTTGGGAGCATGCGTATAAAATAATTTTAACCCCAACATGTTCATTGATGTATACATCCTGTTCTGGAGTGGATGCCAGGGAAAGTTTAATGGGGGGTTAGAGGAGGAGGTGTCAGGATATGAAAGCATAACAGCTTCTTGGGCCCCTAAGGGAGTTTGGCTCCATTATAAATTATGAATCATTTCATAAGGGGGAGAGGAAAGAAAGAAAAACTATATGGAGACTTCAAACATAAGGTTTCTTCTGGTTTCTAAAACCTGTGGAAGGACAACATCACTAATCTTCAGAGAAATGCAATCAAAATCACAATGAGATATCATCTCATACCAGTCAGAATGCCTATTATTAAAAAGTTAAAAACCAATAGATGCTGGCAAGGCTGCAGAGCAGAACGAACATTTATAAACTGTTGGTGGGAATGTAAATTAGTTCAGCCACTGTGGAAAGCAGTTTGGAGATTTTGCAAATAACTTAAAACAGAGCTAGCATTTGACCTAGCAATCCCATTACTGGGTATACACCCAGAGGATTATCAATCATTCTACTATAAAGACACATGAACACTCATGTTTATTGCAGCACTATTCACAATAGCAGAGACTTGGAACCAACCCAAATGTCCATCAATGATAGACTGGATAAAGAAAACATTGTACATATACACCATGGAATACCATGCAGCCATTAAAAAGAATGAATTCATATCCTTTACAGGGACATGGATGAAGGTGGAAACCATCATTCTCAGCAAACTAACACAAGAACAGAAAAGCAAACACTGCATGTTCTCACTTATAACTGGGGGTTGAGCAATGAGAACACATGGACACAGGGAGGGGAACATCACACACCTGTCAGGGGGTGGGGGGCAAGGGGAGGGAAAGCATTAGGACAAATATCTAATGCATGCAGAGCTTAAAACCTGGATGACAGGTTGATGGGTGCAGCCAACCATCATGGCACATGTGGTTGCACATGTATACCTAGGTAACAAACCTGCACATTCTGCACATGTATCCCAGAACTTAAAATATAATTTTTAAAAAGTCAAAAAACAATAGATGCTGGCAAGGCTGCAGAGAAGAAGGAATGTTTATATACTGTTGGTGAGGATGTAAATGTGTTCAGCCACTGTGGAAAGCAGTTTGGAGGTTTCTCAAAGAACTTAAAACAGAGCTACCATTTGACCCAGCAATCCCATTACTGGGTATATATCCAAAGGAAAACAAATCATTCTACCACAAAGACATACACACCTGTAAGTTCACCACGGCACTACTCACAATAGCAAAGACAAGGAATCAGCCTAGGTGCCCATCAACAGTGGATTGGATAAAGAAAATGTGGTGCATGTACACCATGGAATACATGTCTTTTGCAGCAACACGGATGAAGCTGGAGGGTGTTACCTAAGGAAGTTAACACAGGTACAGGAAACCAAATACCACATGTTCTCACTTATGTTCTCACTCTTAACTAGGAGCTAAATATTGGGAACACATGGACATAAACATGGCAACAATAGAAACTGGGGACTACTGGTTGGGGGAGGAGAGGAAGGGAGCAGGGGTTGAAATACTACCTATTGGGTACTATGTTCACTATCTGGATGATGGGATCAGTATACCCCCAAAATACCCAGATAACAAGCCTGTACTCCTGAATCTAAACCATGGAAAATATAAGCACATTTTTATATCTATAAAAAAAGCATAAAGGCCAAGTGCAGGTGGCTCACACCTTTAATCCCAGCACTTTGGGAGGCCGAGGTGGGTGGATCACAAGGTCAGGAGATCGAGACCATCCTGGCTAACACAGTGAAACCCCGTCTCTACTAAAAATACAGAAAAAAAAAAAATTAGCCAGGCGTGGTGGCATGCACCTGTAGTCCCAGCTACTCAGGAGGCTGAGGCAGGAGAAACGCTTGAACCCAGGAGGCGGAGGTTTCAGTGAGCCAAGATCATGCCACTACACTCCAGCCTGGGTGACAGAGCAAGACTCTGTCTCAAAAAAAAGAAAAAAGAAGTCAAAATAAGGAAATAATCAAAATAACGAAAACAAGAGCCTGTAGTGCTTCTGTCCAACAGAAAACCAGAAGTGGAATATATGGTCTTCAGGCAATGTTCATGAGCGCCCAGAAATCACAGGTGTTTTCAGGATACGATCAATTTGTAGGCAGGTAAAAAGTTAAATTATAAGGCTTATATGAGGTAGGGTGTGGCGGCTCATGCTTGTAATATCACCACTTTGGGCAACTAAGACAGGTGAATCACTTGAGCCCAGGAGTTTGAAACCAACATGCCTGGGCAACATGGTGAAGCCCGTCTCTACAAAAAATACAAAAATAAACCAGGCATGATGGTGTGCACCTGTAGTCCCAGCTATTTGGGAGGTTGAAGTGAGAGGATCACCTGAGCCCGGGAGTTGAAGGTTGAGATGAGCCATGATCGCAACACTGCACTCCAGCCTGGGTGACAGAGTGACACCCTGTCTCAAAAAAAAGGCTTATGTACATGTGAAAATATTATTTTTTTATTTATTGCTAAGTATAAAAGCTACCATTACTTTTTAAAAAAGAAAAAAAAAAAAAAAGCCTATGTCCTGGGCACCGTGTGAGTCCCTTTCAATGCATTATTTCTAATTGTAACAGCAATTTTGCAGGTCATCTTATTATTCTTACTTTACAGAGAATAAAACTGATTTTCAGAGAAGTTAAATAAAGGAATTAAGGTAACAAAAATGAAGATGGGTGAATGCAGGATTTAAATCCAGTCAGCCATACTCTAAGGCCTTGGTTTTTTGTACCACCCACCGTTACCCTCAGAACTCATTACAATTGAATTCTCTTTCTAGGGGAGGCATCACAGACTTGAGTAGATGGGACACATTCATTGCAGTGTGCTATTCTGGATTCCTCTGTGTGAGCTGCTTGGTAGTAGATAGAATTGTATAAAGTAAGGAAATTCAGAGGTGCCTGGAGATGAAGATGCTGCACCTTGGAGCCGATGCTGTTTTCATACTAGCTCAAGGGAAGTCTGGTCTGGGTACAATAATCTGCTCAGCCTCATGGAGACTTTGAGCCCAGACAGCTCTTGGGGCCACCACTTCTAGGGCCCTCCCACATCTCACCTTCAGCGCCATCTGGTTCATTCTCTTTTTCTCTTCTTTCTGCTTCCTGGTGTATTTCATGAACATTTCTTCTGTCCATTTTGGAATCCTTAGCCCTCTGACCCCTGCCCATAAGTTTAACCTCCAGCACCCCATAGACAGTAATCTCTTTCAGCCTACAGTGTTCCCAGGAAATGTTCCCAAATGCCCTTCCAAGGCCTGATGTGTTCACCCTCGTCCAGCCTCAACTGATCTTGTTGTTAATCTTCACCCACACTCTCAACTAGGAATCGACAGCTGGCTTTTGCTGTGCAGTCTGTCTTTGCTTTGATTCAGTGTCTCTCCACCCACCTGGATCCAGAGGGCCTCACAGCTGCATTATAGGCCTGACTAATTCCTCCATTCTCCCCACCCTGTGCAATCCCTAGGTGAAACTTCACTGCAGATACCATCTGATATGCCCAGTATGGTCCCACCATTGCTCCCTCTCTGTTCGCTTGAGTAACTCCAGAAACAGATACTAAAATGTTATCTTAGTGTATTTCAGAGACATCTACGTTGGGGTTTTTGTACCAATAATAGAGCTATGAATTGATAAATTGAGTAATGTCATTAAGGGAACTTGGCTTCATTTCATTGCTTCAAATCTTAGAATTTTAGCTCTAGAAACAGTCCTTTGTTTTTATATGGGAAACAGACTGAACTAGTAATAATAACAATCATAATAAAAGTTATCATGATGACAATTATAATTACTGGTGTTGATGTAATACTTGCTATCCATATAAGACCAGGCGTTGTGCTTTGCACACATGAGGCCTACATAGCGTTAACAAAGAGTTCTAATAGGGCCCTACACAGTGTTAACCAAGAACCATAGCATCTAGAGTTCTAGTCATATTAAGACTACAGAAGGGCTGGACGCAGTGGCTCACACCTGTAATCCCAGCACTTTGGGAGGCTGAGGCGGGTGGATCACAAGGTCAGGAGTTCAAGACCAGCCTGACCAAGATGGTGAAACCCCGTCTCTACTAAAAATACAAAAATTAGCTGGGCATTGTGGCTGGCGCCTGTAATTCCAGCTACTCGTGAGGCTGAGGCAGAGAATTGCTTGAACCCAGGAGGCAGGAGTCGCAGTGAGCCGAGATCGCGCCATTGCACTCCGGTAGAGCAAGACTCTGTCTAAAAAAAAAAAAAAAAAAAAAAAAACCAGAAATAGAAATTACTGTTATTACAGCAACTAGGGATAAACCTATTTATTCTATGTACCCTCTAATTTAGGAAAACAATCCAGCTCCAACAAAAATTCACCGAACTATAGACTCAGATCAAAACTGATTCCTCACATAGCATTAACTTTCAGTTATTTTTCATAGTATCACTATCTGTGAAAAATTCATGAATTTTCACAGCCCCATAACCTGAAGACATTTGCATGCTTTCTTTAACATATGACACTTTTCAATGACATTTTACCAGCTGTGGTGAGTTGGTAGCAACATATGAATCGAAATGTCTGGCTGAAAACGGATACTCAGATGGTCAGAAGTAAGGAAACCCAGATGGCTAGCATAAGCACACTACACAATTGATCAATAATTGTCAGTGGTATTTAATTTACATTTTAGGAACTTTAAAAATAGGCAATATAAGGTCCTGTCATGTTAAATATATGTTAATACCTTTTGTGAATTTTAAAAATCCGTAAGGGAAATGTTGTGTATAGGACTTATGACCTAGCCTATCTTCACCCACAGATACTACTAATATTAACAGCAAACACAGTCTCTATGAAACATGGAACTGCTGGAATGTCCTGATGAGAGGCTTGCCTCTGTGAGATCAGAAATACACTGCTGGCTTGGTAATTGGTTACATAATGTGATCTTTATGCAGATCTGAGATCAGACACTCTTGTTCTTGACTTGACCATGACTGTAATAATGCAAGCGGTTCTGAGACAAATGACTTCTCATAATATTTACCAAACGAGCTCCTGATTATTAATAGGTTTTCTGGATATCAGAAAGCCCTAACCATCAGCCCCCAGAATGCAGCCAGCTTAGCAGGTCCACTGTGAATCAGAGGTCATCTCATGTGGGTTTGAAGAAAGAAGACAATTGTCCAAGTTTGACCACTTCTGAATGCTATAGTTAATCACTGCAGACCTAGGACTATAGTCACAGTATCCTTTTGCAACGAACTTCCTCAGGTAGGCATTATGGGCTTCCTCTTGTAAGCATCTGTCTTCCTAAACTGATAGTGCAACAGATAAAATCAAACCCAGCTTTACCCTACTCAATCAGCCTGTCTCCTATGAGTGTTTCCTTTCCCTTGTAACAGCCTGGATCCTTGCTCCTTAATGAATAGAAGAGGTGAATTGAGGATGTAGAAAATGGCAGAATTCGATGGTGGGATGGATATAACTATTAACATATTACTTGCTTCAAGGTTTTTTTTTTGTTTTGTTTTGTTTTGTTTTTGAGACAGTGTCTTGCTCTGTCACCCAGGTGGGAGTGCAGCGACATGATCTCACTGCAACCTCTGCCTCCCGGGTTCAAGCGATTCTCCTGCCTCAGCCACCTGAGTCGCTGGGATTACAGATGCCCACCACCATGCCTGGCTCATTTTTGTATTTTTAGTAGAGACAGGGTTTCACCATGTTGGCCAGGTTGATCTCAAACTCCTGACCTCAGGTGATCCACCAGCCTCAGCCTCCCAAAGTGCTAGGATTATAGGTGTGAGCCACTGCGTCCGGCCAAGGCTGATTTTTTTCTTTAACCAGGACTGTAACTAAAAGTCAGAAGAACTGCTTCTGAATTAGTAGTTTTGGACTTAGAATCCCCTTTCTTTTTGTACCCATGGCACACATATAGACGGCCCCTTAGTTTTCTGCCACTTAGACTGCAGTCTTTCTTGGATAGCAGTGATCCTCACGTGTGGCTACACATTGCAATCATCGGGCAGCTTAAAAACAAAACATTGTTTTGATTTAGTTGTTCTGAGTTAGAAACACAGCCACTGGTATTTTTAATAATGTCTCTAGGTGCTTCTCATATATGGCCAGAATTAAGAACCATGATTTCAATAGATTTTGTTAAAATACATGAATTACAACAGCTTACATTTAAATGTATGTCAGCAGGTAAAGCTGATGTCTTTAACAGGTAAAATTCTGTGAGAAACTTAGCCAAATGTTGTGTTTGATAGTATATATGAAAATTCTTTGTAAATTATGAAGTGCTGAGCAAATATGACGTATTTTATTATCACAACAAATGCTTCCTGAGAGCTTCCATGCCAGTAGCTCTGAACCCTTGCTCTTAACCCTTAAGAGATTGCAACTTAATGATTTACAATGTAATATAAGATCATTTGTTTCCAGTAAATGTATCTTACGAATATCAACAGTTAATTGTGGTCACTTTGTAGGCCAGGACACCCAGTACAGTGTTATAGGGTTGCAGGGTAGCCACAGGTTAATGAACAGCAGTGATTATGACACAAGTTAAAAGGCATGTTGCCTGCTCCAATTTTTAAGGGCTCCTACACAAAGAAGCCAGGGAGCAGATAACCAAAGGTCACTTCTGAATTTCAAGTAGACCTGGGGCTCCCAAGCATGAGTCCTGGGTTATAGTAAGATGACAGTCAAAATACTAAGATGATTCTCATTTAATGAATTTCATTCCATGATTGGCAGCCATTGCAAGGGGCAAATGTTGCCCAGAAGAGCACGAATAAATGTCCAAAGCATTAAGAAAAATGAAAAACAAGAAATGGCAGGAAAGCAACTCCCGCAACTGTAGAAACACCTTTCGTTTGGAAATACAATACAAGCTTGATAAGAAGTACTGTTAAATCTGCCGTTATCAAACCTGTGGGGGCTCAGGTCAGAGTTATCTGCATTTTACAGATAAACATTCTGTTCATTTGTGGACTAGATTGCACATTTTTTCAAAGTTCTTTCAACTGCATTATTTCACATGAGCTCAATGATACTGCAGGCAGCATAAGGCTTGTTGTCCCAGTTTTGGAAATGAACGATTTGAGACACAGAGAGGTTAATGGTCTTGTCCAAGATTACATACCCCATGTAAGGGTCAGAGCGGGGACAGGAGGCCATTCTGATTCTTCCCAAGGTGCTGCCTCCACCTTCCTGTTGTCGGGCTGTGATTTATAGCATAAAGAGATTCCCTAAGGGGCTCATTGAAAAAAAAACAAAAAAAAACAGCAAGGACTTCTGCTACATTAAAGCTAGGATGTGGTTTATGAACTGATTTGTAGGTAAACCTTCATCACATCCACTGTGATAATCATTATTCAAATCCCACAGCCCCACTGCTTCTCATTCCTCTTCCCATCCAGGATAGACCTCTGCCCTGTTTCTAAGAATTCACTCCTCATCCCCTCACGCCTGATGCCCAGCGTTTGTCCGAAGCTGCTAACTGAAAATAACAACCCAAGGATTTTCTGGGTGTTTTGTTTTATTCTGGAGTTTACATGGACCTAGTGCGGATAACTGTTCTTCTGGCTTAAACTGGCACTCCATTGGTGGTTTGAGTTCCAAACCCATACATTTGGAGAAACCATTTTACCTCCCTCTGCAAGATCTTTGGAGTCCCAAAAGAGGCAAAGACATCTGACAAGTCTTTTAGACCCCTGTTTTCCTCCTCCATTTCATTCCCCTGCCACCAAAAATCAGACTTCTACTAGTCCAATTTTGCCCTTTGGAAATGGGCTCATCCCTGCCTTCCTGCATCTGACAAGTGAGTATTCTTAGAGGAGTTTGGGCCTAGTTTAAGGGTCAATAATGACACTCTATTTGGATAAAACCCAGATGCCTAGGTGTGGTTCTGAGGGCCATTTATTTACCTTCACACCTATTACAGCAACCAGAATATGGACCAGAAGCTAGAGGTATCATCCAAGACTGACTTTCTGCTCTGAGACTCTCCAGGCAGCTCCGTGCTCTGAGTGCCTCATTTCTCAGCTAGGATGTAAGTGTAGTCCTGACTACTGTCTGGTTACCCACATGGAGCAAAAGTTCTAGATGAGACACCTAGAGTCTGTGGCCAGTTATGCTCTAGCCGTAACCCTCTGCCTCAACTAGGCCACCACATGCCATCTCCCTCTTCCCTCCTATTCTAATTAGAGCTGTTTTCTTCATTGCAATTCTCAACTCCTTTGTTAAAGGTAGAATAACACACCAATTCAAGGGTGCAGTCAGCATTCTAATCCTGAGGTGTAGTTTCTGGCAAGTTACTTAACTCCTCTGTGCCTCAGGTTCCTCATGTGTAAACGCAGATGAGAAAAATGGTATCTACTCTATAATATTGTTGTAAGGATTCTATGAGATAATAAACATAAAATGCATAAAAGAGTGACTGGCACAGAAGTGTTGAGTGTTAGCCCTTATTAGTAATAATTACAGTTTTTCACTTCTTTCAAGATCCCCAAATGCCTCAACTTCTCCAGAAAGCCTTTCCTAACTAAGTCCATCGCTCAACCTCTGCTACATCTTCTGATCCCAGTAAATGAGCCTTGGATCACACAGTCAGTCCTGCTTATACTATCTTGTTTTATTCTTTGGTTATATAATCTCGATATAACTTATTTCCTCAACTAGGTTATAAATTCTTTGAGGGAACAGAAAATCATGTTTTCTACCTATTTACATACCCCTAGCCCCATACAACCCTAATATTGGAATGTAATTTTTCTATTCTTATCTGCCCTGCTGGGATGGGATTGAAGAATTTCCCTAGGGGACCCCTGACCACATTACCAGGTTTAAAAGCAGCCCTCAACACCATGGGTCCATTTGGAACCTTGAAACCACAGAGTTAGCACAATGTTCTTCCCCCTCTCAAGCTTTGATTCTTTATTTACTTCTTTTTATTTTTTGAGGATGTGCCTCTCTTCCTCACTAGATTGTAGAGTCAATTTAGGACAGAGACCAATTCTTACCCATTTTTGTGGCATCCTTCCCTCCTCCATGCCTCCAAGTGCTTAGTAAATATTTGTAAGTGCAGTGAGATAATAACACAGAATGTTAACTATGTGAGTTTGCTCCTGGTAATCCCTCCTGTCATCCAGCTCTCCCCACATTCATAAAGACATTCATTGCCTAAGAGATAGGTCACTGTAGCAAAAAGCAAGCAGGAATCAAGAGTTCATTCTTAGCTCTCAAGTTTCAATGGTTGAAGCCATTCAGGATTCAGAGCATAAAGTTTATGCCATAAACAAAAGATTTAGAAGAATGTATAATTAGAGCCAGTTTTTCTACTTTCTCCAGTCTACTCCCAAACTACATAAAGATTCCATAGGCTGGGAGGGTGTGGAATAAAGGAAGGAAGAGAGAGTTGCCAGATATTGAGGGAGAGGGAGGCACTGATATGTGAGAGCCAAGAATGGTTGGATGACAGATAATAGAAACACCACATTTGGCAGTTGTAAGAGCAGAAGCACCTGGGATTCACCTCCTGGGTAGAGATACACCAAGTTCCCCTGCACCTAGCGTAGATGGGGAGAAAAGGCTGTAGGTGTATTTGGCCAGAGAAGTCTGACCCAGACTAAGAGGCCTTGGAATATAAAGTAACTAAGAGAGATTCTGACTTAGGAGGCACAGCTGTGAAGAAACAACAGCCCTCTGCATGAATCAGGAGATACAGAGGGGGACTATCTCCACAAACACTGGGATAGACAGATTCTCCCCCAGCACCTTGAGGTTTGGATGCACATTTAGGGTTTACATGCAATCCTGGAGAGTGGCGGGAGAGCCCTCCTTCGTAGAGGAGGACTCAAAATATAAATTTAGTAGAAAACTAAAGTAACATTTCTTGAATGCCTCAGTATGGAAGCTGAAATTCTTAGCAGATACACAAATAAGAAATGCATTTTAGTCTTTTATCCCTCGCCCCCCTCTCACTTTTCCCCACGAGTCCCCAAAGTCCACTGTATGATTCTTATGTCTTTGCGTCCTCATAGCTTAGCTCCCACATATTACTGAGAACATACAATGTTTAGTTTTCCATTCCTGAGTTACTTCACTCGGAATAATAGTCTCCAATCTCATCCAGGTCACGCCACCTGTACCCCAATAACTTATGGAAAAAAAAGTTAATTAAATAAATATAATGATAAACCAAATTTAAAATAAGCATATAAATTCTGTGGACAAAACAAGAAATCCAAATAAAAAATAAACATGTAAAGAAAATAAATATATTTTAAACTTCTTCTTGAGATAATTACTCCAATTAAACACTAACTTACAGTTTGGAAGATATGGTGGCCTCCTTTGGAATACATACGGGAAAAAAATGAGGGAAAGAGAGGAATGGAAAGGAAAGAAGTGCATATGTAAAACTGAGGCTATTTCAGTTGTTTCCTGCAGGGTAAACACACCTGGTAGGAATAATTTCAGAGAAACCTGAGGATACCCCTATCTGGCAGATACACCTGAATGTATTCTGAGCTAGAGAATTGAGAGTGACCAACCTGGAGATTTGTTTCTTGTCTATGAGGAATATCTAAGCCCCTGTCCTGGTCTGTGGAACATGGGTCACAGGTGATTGAGGCCAGGAGTTTTAGGTTAAATGAGGTTGCCAGGTGGAGGTCATTAAGGGAAGGTGATTGAGGCCAGGAGTTTTAGGTTAAATGAAGGTTGCCAGGTGGGGAGGTCATTAAGGGGAGGTGATTGAGGCCAGAAGTTTTAGGTTAAATGAAGGTTGCCAGGTGGAGGTCATTAAGGGGGAGGCTCTTAACTGAAAACATTGTAGCAACTGCATGCTGTTGGTAAGCGACTGGTTTTCCTAACCAGCCTGCCACCACTGGGCCATGCAGTTATGTTGTCCAGCCCCTGCCACCGGGCTCTCTCTCTTGTATATAAGACCCTAATGAAACCCCATGTCTCATTTGCTGGCTCTGGGTGGCTTGTTTGGCCTCTTGAACCTGGTGCCTTCCTTATGAAGGTTAATAGGGATTCAGCATATCTCCCTATCATTTTATTTAATCATTCAGTAAATACGTTTGCTGCCTCCTGTATGCCATCATGCTATAATAGGTGCCCGTTCTGGGGAAATGTGGGATTTGAGGGGGTCAATAATCCTCTTATTCTTCATATTTCTGTACTGTTGTTTCATGAGGATGAATTGATGCACCACTTGCCCTTAAAAAGAGAAAGGAGACTTGGAGAGGAGTAAACGGAGGGTGAGAAAGAAGGTAGCACACCTAAAGTGCAGAGTGCAGGATGAGTGGCAGGGCCAGGTACTCCTTCATCCTCAGCCTCTGCATGGATGTCAGCAGAGCAGAAGCAAGTTCCACTTTGTATACTCCCTAGGAGGCGAGCCAGAGTGCAGGTGCATTCCCAGAACAGAAAGTGCTTTCCCGAGAACTGGGTGCTTGGTATCAATCTCCAGGTGAAGCCTATGGATGCTTAGGTGAGAAAAGTACAGCCCCTGCCCCACTTTCACTGCCTATAAAGAACCAATGGCCAGCAACAAAAATCTAGTTTCTGTTGTATCTGTGCTGGCCTGCACCTGGCCCTCAAAGGCTCACCAGGCTGTCAACGTGTTTTGCGTTGGCAGTGGTGGTTGCTGTGGCTGGTCTTTGGAGCCCACCTAACTTCAAGTCCCATCATCTCACCTGGTTTAGGTGTAACACTGACCACAGAGCCACATACTTTCATTTCGGACTCATCATGGAGACTTTATGTTTTGACACGTTTGCACCAGTCTAGGACATCGGCTTTCAAGTCAGTAGAATTTTCATAATGGAATGGATGATTCCCAGTTGTAGAAACTAAGGAACTTGTGTTGCCAAGTCTTCCCCAGAGACAGATCTTAATTTTGAGAGGAGCAGTTTCCATCGCTGACCTCACCTACTAAGATTTGCTGTCTTCTGTGCTATCTTTAAATTTTTAAAGAATCTTGTTTCTAAGCATGTACATAGAACATGTACATATTTAAAATTAAATACAACTAAAAGGCTTATAATTTAAAACACTGAACTTGTGGGGTTTTTCCTAGTCTTTACTCAATGTTTGTAATTAAGATGCTTATTCTTATATCTTGATTTATTAATTTTAGACATTGGCTTCCTGTTATACTAAAAGAGAAGTATTTAATTTTATGACCCTCATATAACCCAATGATGTGCTGGAGCGTATTTCATCTGCCAGTGTGAGCTGATTATTAAATTGTATAAGCCAAGTATTAAACAGTCATTAGCTTGACAATTGGCCACCGCGCGAGTATTTACTCTGTGGAAATCAGCAAATGTCACCAGAGTTACCTGCCCTTGAACCCTCTGAGCTAATGAAGCATTCACCAGCACACTATTGTTCTCCCACCAGATTCCCTTAATTGTAGTTAATCTAAAAGTCAGAGTTTCATTTTAATGATTGTGGTAATTTGTTTTTTGAAACAGGGTTTCTATCACCCAGGCTACAGTGCAGTGGTGCAATCACTGCTCACCACAGCCTCAGCCCCTCTGGACTCAAGTGATCCTCCCACCTCAGCCTCCTAAGTATCTGGGACTATAGGTGTGAGCCACTGTGCCCAGCTATATTTTGTTGTATTTTTTTAGAGACAAGGTTGTGCTATGTTGGCCATGCTGGTCTCGAACTCCTGCACTCAAGCCTTCTTTCAAGAGTGTGAGCCACCCTGCCCAGCCTATGGTACATTTTGTTTACAGGCGTGAGCCACCCTGCCCAGCCTATGGTACATTTTGTTCTCTGCATAGCTGTAGCATACCAAAATTATTGACTTCCTTGTTTTACATGGAGTTAGTAAGTGCCTCATTGTAATCAGTCTGACATCACCTGAACCTAGCAGACAATTCACTAAAGTAAGACAACCAATAATTATGTGCCTGTGAAGTATTCTTGCCAAACAACCTGAATCTATTTAAGTTTCTACAGCTAAATACCAGTTTATAGATAATATGAACAACCAAAAGCAAGTTAGATGACACAACAAGAGGACAATCAGATACATTTAGAATGTGGGATATTCTACAGAACCAATGACTCACTTTCCCTAACAAATCATTGGCATGAAAAGGGAAGGAGATGATTAGAGAATTATTGCAGAAAAAAAATGAAGACTTGAGAGGCATAACCACAATTGCAACATGAGCACCTTGTTTGGATCCTAGCTCAAATCAAGAATCTAAAAAAAACAAAAAACTAGCCGGGCGAGGAGGCGGGCGCCTGTAGTCCCAGCTACTGGGGAGGCTGAGGCAGGAGAATGGCGG